>NW_024421915.1:0-26411 GCF_014898765.1 Herpailurus yagouaroundi | reverse complement strand
GTGACACTCTAGAGATGAACTCTTCTCCAGGCTTCGTGACTGTGGTACTCTTGATGCTTGGTAAGTAAAATGCCTCTTAGTATTTGGATTGTTTCATCTATTGTGACAGCAAAACCTATAACTATAATTTTATCCAGGAGATTTATGCCCAAGATAACACAGGTCTCTTTTCTTTTTCCCCAGGACGAACCCATGGAGACTCAGTGACCCAGATGGAAGGCCCAGTGACCCTCTTCGAAGGGGAGCCCCTGACTATAAACTGTACTTATTCAACAGCAGTGTCCCCCAATCTTTTCTGGTATGTCCAGTATCCCGGAGAAGGTCCACAGCTCCTCCTGAAAGCCTTGAGGGACAAGGAGAAGGGAAGTCACAAAGGTTTTGAAGCCACCCTACAAAGCAAATCCAAATCCTTCCACTTGGAGAAATCCTCAGTGCAAGTGTCAGATTCGGCTGTGTACTACTGTGCCCTGATGGACACAGTGACAGGGACTGCAGGGGGAGCTGAGCGCAAACTCTGAGCAGAACAGGGCCTGGGATGCTGAGCATCTCTGACTGATCCACTCTGGTTCCAGCACTCTGTATGGTGGTTTGCCCCTCAGTGTCTGCTTGATACACAAGTCATACAAATGGCTAGAGCATGGGAACCAGAAGGAACATTCCCCAAACCCAGCTGTTCATTAGTGCAATGAGAAATTCCAGTAGTTCCTCCGTCAGGACCTAAGTAATTTCAAGGTGAAACCACATAACATTGAAGTGGTGTCTTGCTCACCCTGCAGTGAAAGTCCAGCCCCACAAGCTGCTGAGGCCCCCCTGGTGGGTATTGCTGTGTCCAATGACACACTGAGAGAGCCAGGGTGTGCCCGAGAAGGTGGTGTCCGTCCCATGTCTTCCTGACAGAGGATGGGCAGGAGAGGTGATGGGAGAGCTGCAGCCCCAAACCAGGTTTGAACAGAGAAAGAAGGGGAGGGAAGACAGGAGGGGAACATATGGAAGTGAGCAATGAAAAGAGAGACAAGGAACCTCAGTCCAGGTTTCTTTTCTAGACAGTAGACACAGGCTGATATTCAAAATGAAGGGAGGGGGCAAAAACATAATTGAGGAAATGACTCCTGTCCAGACCGGTTAGGTAGATCATTTGGCTTTCAAACAGTAATAAGTGAGATGATTTTCAGTGCCCAGGAATTACAGTGAGAGAAAATGCTTTTGGTCTGATTTTTCTTTTTCTTTTGAAGTTTATTGACTTATTTTGAGAGAGAGAGAGAGAGAGAGAGAGAGAGAGAGAGAGAGAGAGATGGAAGGGCAGAGACCAGACAGAGGGAAAGAGAAAATCCCAAACAGCCTCCATGCTGTCAGCACAGAGCCCAACGAGGGGCTGAAGTCATGAACTGTGAGATCATGACCTGAGATGAAATCAAGAGTCAAAGGCTTAACTGATGAAACCACCCAGGCGTCCCCAGAGACGGTTTATCACAAAATAGTTTCGGAAATAGTATGAATGCAAGCCTTTTTTAAGTTTTGAACTTTTTAAAGTTTATTTATTGAGAGAGAGAGAGACAGAGAGAGAATGTGTGTGAGCAGGTTGGGGCAGACAGAGGGAATTCCAGTGAGAATCCCAAGCAGAGAATCCCAAGCAGGCTTCACTCTGCCAGCACAGAGTCCGACTCAGGGCTCCATCCCGCAAACTGTGATATCATGACCTGAGCCATGATCAGGAGCCAGACACTTAACCAAGTCAACCACCCAGATGCCCCTGCTGTCCCTTTCTAATAGCATGTATGAAAGGGTTAAGAAAAGTTAGGAAAGTAAGAAACCTCATTTGCTTCATAGTATTTGGAAACTGTTGATCTACAGTAAAAACATATTGACTGACACTGACTACATCATTTTTTGAAGCTTTTTTTAAAAGTTATTAAAAATCTATTAATTCAGAGGGAGCCAAGATGGTGGAACAGCATGGAAGTTTTTTGTGTGTCTCACATCCACGAAATACAGCCAGAGCAACGTTAAACCATCCTACACACCTAGAAAACTGATCTGAGGATTAACACAACAATCTGCACAAGGTGAACCACAGAATTCAGCAGGTACGTGGCGCGTAGAGGTGAACTCGGGGAGAGAGAAGCTGGCGGTGGACAGGTTGTTGCCTTTGCAGGTGGAGAGAGGACGGAGACTAGGGGGAGGGGGAGAATACGGGAAAAGCACCCGTCCCCAAAAACAGGTGGAGAGAATGTGGAAAATTGGAAACAGCCACAGGAACTAAATTAAAAAGGGAGAAAGGAGAAAGGAGAGGGTTTAACAATTCCATTAAGACTGTAAACAAGGGGAGCGCAAAGGCTGCAACCCCGCATCTCCATACCTGGCGGTGCTCTGGTGGGAAGGGCGAATCCCCAGGAACAGAGTGGGGTCCGGGAGGTTCTTGCGGGCCACATGGGGAAAAGCGGTTCCACTGCTGGAAAGACGTTTGGTAGAGGCGGTTGAAGCCACCTGGTCCCAGCAGACCCCAGAAAACGGCCACATTCACTGGTGCTGGAACAAGGTCGTTAAGGATGAAGCCTGGTGCCAGATGTGTGTTGCGATTTTCAGTGGTCCCTGAAAAGCTGCTGCTACACTATCTCGCGAACTTTTTCTGGGGCGGGCTGGCACCTGGCCCAGTCTTGGGGCACTGGCAGCAGCAGGGTCCAGCAAGCATTCCTGGGTGCATCCGACATTTGGACATTGCTCGGTGAGACTCTCCCACAGAGGGGCGGAACTGGTCAAAGCCACAGTCCTTCAGAAGTAAGGGGCCGGGTAAAACAGCCGCATCTGAGACAAAACTCGGGAAAGAGGTACCGCCTGGGGCCTGGTCACGGAGAGTGGAAAAGCCAGGAGTGGAGGAAAGCTAAAGACAGAGGATGGGTGCGCGATTGCTGATTGGAGAGAACGGAGGTCCCATACTAGAGAGTGGATAGTAGGGTGACTCCATTTTCACTGTTCCTGCGCATGCGCGTACGCACCTACGAGCGCTGCAACAATCCATACCAGTAGGCTAGTGGCGCCATCTAGTGGAGAACGGAGCTGTTACACTGAGCACCGCCCAACTGGGCCAACCTCGCTCTTCAAACACAAGTCTTACCGCCTACTGAGTTTATGGACCTTTAATAAAGCTATATTGTCTGACTTCTAGGGGAAAAGGAAACAATTTCAGTCCTATTTCAATCTGTAGGCAGGTCAATCTATTCAATTTTTTTTCTTTCTTTTTCTCTTTCACACTATTCTTTTTCTTGAATACAGAAAGAGAAAAAATTCATTTTTATTTTTGATTTTTATTAAAAATATTTTTCTTAAAATTTTTATTATATTTTTTACTTTTGTGTAAATTTTTTCAAATTCTTACTTCCATCATTCTATTTTAGTCTACTTTAGTGTATTCATCTTTTCAAATTTTCAAACAAATTTCTTGTTTTCTTTTTTCTTTTTTCTCTTTTTCATTTCTTTCCTTTTTTGTGAATGCAGAAAGTGAAAAACTTCATTTTTACTTTGAATTTATATTAAAAATATTTTTCTTTAAAATTTTTTTACTATATTCTTTGCTTTTATGTAAATTTTTCAAGTTCTATTTTACTTCCATCATGTTATTTTAGTCTACTACAGTGTATTCACTTTTTCAAATTTTCAAATGATTTCTTTTTTTCTCTCTTTTTCATTTCTTTTCTTTTTCTTGAATACAGAAAGAGAAAAATAATTCATTTTTATTTTTAATTTTTATTAGAAATATTTATCTTTAATTTTTTTCCTACTATATTCTTTACTTTTGTGTAAATTTTTTCAAAGTCTATTTTACTTCCATCATCTCATTTTAGTCTACTTCAGTGTATTCATTTTTTTCAAATTCTCAAACGATTTCCTTTTTTTTCTTACCTCGCTTTTTTTTCTCTAATCTGTCAAACCACTTTCAACACCCAGACCAAAACACACCTAGGATCTAGCATCATTTATTCGATTTTTGTGTGTGTGTGATTTTAATTTTTAATTTTAATATTTATTTAATTTTATTTTTTTAATCTTAATTTTTCTACCTCATTAATTCCTTTTCTCCCTTCAAAATGATGACACGAAGGAATTCACCCCAAAAGAAAGAGCATGAAGAAACGACAGCCAGGGATTTAACCAACAGATACAACAAGATGTCTGAAACAGAATTTAGAATCACAGTAATAAGAATACTAGCTGGAGTCGAAAATAGATTAGAATCCCTTTCTGTAGAGATAAAAGAAGTAAAAAATAGCCAGAATGAAATTAAAAATGTTATAACTGAACCGCAATCATGGATGGATGTAGCAGTGCAAGGATGGATGAGGCAGAACAGAAAATCAGTGATATAGAGGACAAACTTATAGAGAATGATGAAGCAGAGAAAAAGAGGGAGATGAAGGCAAAAGAGCACGATTTAAGAATTAGAGAAATCAGGGACTCATTAAAAAGGAACAACATCACAATCATAGGGGTCCCAGAGGAGGAAGAGAGAGAAATACGGGTAGAAGGGTTATGTGAGCAAATTATAGCAGAAAACTTTCCTAACCTGGGAAAAGACAGAGACATCAAAATCCAGGAAGCACAGAGGACTCCCATTAGATTCAACAAAAACCGACCACCAACAAAGCATATCATAGTCGAATTCACAAAATACTCAGGCAAGGAGAGAATCATGAAAGCAGAAAGGGAAAAGAAGTCCCTAACCTACAAGGGAAGACAGATCATGTTTGCAGCAGACCTATCCACAGAAACCTGGCAGGCCAGAAAGGAGTGGCAGGATATATTCAGTGTGCTGAATCAGAAAAATATGCAGCCAAGAATTCTTTATCCAGCAAGGCTGTCAATCAAAATAGAAGGAGAGATAAAAAGTTTCCCTGACAAACAAAAATTAAAGGAGTTGTGACCCCTAAACCAGCCCTACAAGAAATATTAAAAGGGGCTCTCTGAGGGGACAAAAGATGAAAAGTTATATATATAAATAAATAAATACCAAAAGCAACAAAAGATTAGAAAGGACCAGAGAACACCACCAGAAACTCCAACTCTACAAGCATCATAATGGCAATAAATTCATATCTTTCGGTACTCACTCTAAACGTCAATGAACTCAATGCTCCAATCAAAAGACCTAGGGTAACAGAATGGATAAGAAAACAAGACCCATCGATATGCTGTTTACAAGAGACCCACTTGAGACCTAAAGACACCTACAGATTGAAAATAAGGGGATGGAGAACCATCTATCATGCTAATGGTCAACAAAAGAAAGCCGGAGTAGCCACAATTATATCAGACAATCTAGACTTTAAAATAAAGACTGTATCAAGAGATGCAGAAGGGCATTATATCATGATCAAGGGGTCTATTCACCAAGAAGACCTAACGATTGTAAACATTTATGCACCAAATGTAAAAGCACCCAAATATATAAATCGATTAACCACAAACATAAGAAACTCATCGATAGTAGTACCATAATAGTAGGAGACTTCAACACCCCACTCACAGCAATGGCCAGATCTCTAATCAAAAAATCAACAAGGAAACAATGGCTTTGAATGACACATTGGACCAGATGGACTTAACAGATATATTCAGAACATTTCATCCTGAAGCAGCAGAATTTACATTCTTCTCCAGTGCACATGGAGTGTTCTCCAGATTAGACCATATACTGGGACACAAATCTGCCCTAAGTAAGTACAAAAAGATCAAGATCATACGTACATATTTTCAGACCACAATGCTATGAAACTCAAAATCAACCACAAGAAAAAATTTGGAAAAGAAAAAATACTTGGAGACTGAAGAACATCCTATGAAAGAATGAATGCGTGGGGCCCTGGGTGGCTCAGTCAGTTAAGCGTCCGACTTCAGCTCAGGTCACAATCTCACGGTCCATGAGTTTGAGCCCTGCGTCGGGCTCTGGGCTGATGGCTCTGAGCCTGGAGCCTGCTTCCGATTCTGTGTCTCCCTATCTTTCTGCCCTTCCCCCATTCGTGCTCTGTCTCTCTCTGTCTCAAAAATAAGTAAACGTTAAAAAAATTTTTTTAAATAAAAAAAGTATGAAGGCACTAACCAAGCAGTTAAAGAGGAAATTAAAAAGCATATGGAAGTCAATGAAAATGATAACACCACAACTCAAAACCTATGGGATGCAGCAAAGGCAGTCATAAGAGAAAAGTACACAGCAATCCAGGCCTTCCTAAAGAAGGAAGAAAGATCTCAGATACACAACCTAACCTTACACCTTAAGGAGCTGGAAAAAGAACAGCAAGTAAAACCCAAAACCAGCAGAAGACAGGAAATAATAAAGATTAGAGCAGAAATTAATGCTATTGAAACCAAAAAACAAAACAAAAAACAAAAAACAAAACAAAACAAAAAAAACCCAGTAGAACAGATCAATGAAACCAGAAGCTGGTTCTTGGAAAGAATTAACAAAATTGATAAACCACTAGCCAGTTTGGTCAAGAAGAAAAAGGAAAGGACCCCCCCCAAAAAATACAATCAGGAATGAAAGAGGAGAGATCACAACCAACACAACAGAAATAAAAACAATAAGAAGAGAATATTATGAGCAATTATATGCCAATAAAATGGGCAATCTGGAAGACATGGACAAATTCCTAGAAACGTATACACTACCAAAACTGAAAGAGGAAGAAATAGAAAATTTGAACAGACCCATAACCAGTAAGGAAATCAAATTAGTCATCAAAAGTCTGCCAAAAAACAAGAGTCCAGGGCCAGATGGCTTTCCAGGGGAATTCTACCAAACATTTAAGGAGGAGTTAACACCTATTCTCTTGAAACTGTTCCAAAAAATAGAAATGGAAGGAAAACTTCCAAACTCTTTCTATGAAGCCAGCGTTACCCTGATTCCCAAAGCAGACAGAGACACCACTAAAAGGGAGAACTATAGACCAATTTCCCTGATGAACATGGATGCAAAAATCCTCAACAAGATATTAGCCAACCGGATCCAACAATACATTAAAAAAATTATTCACCACGACCAAGCAGGATTTATACTTGGGATGCAGGCAGGGGTGGTTCAATATCCAGAAAATAACTAACGTGATTCATCACATCAATAAAAGAAAGGACAGGAACCATATGATCTTCTCAATAGATGCAGAGAAAGCATTCGACAAAATATAGCATCCTTTCTTGTTAAAAACCCTCAAGACAGTAGGGATAGAAGGATCATACCTCGAGATCATAAAAGCCATATATGAACGACCCAACGCTAATATCATCCTCAATGGGGAAAAACAGAGCTTTCCCCCCAAGGTCAGGAACAAGACAGGGATGTCCACTCTTGCCACTGTTATTCAACATAGCATTGGAAGTCTTAGCCTCTGCAATCAGACAACACAAAGAAATAAAAGGCATCCAAATCGGCCAGAAGGAGGTCAAACTGTCACTCTTTGCAGATGACATGACATGCTACATGGAAAACCCTAAAGTTTCCAGCAGAAAACTGCTAGAACTGATTCATGAATTCAGCAAAGTTGCAGGGTATAAAAGCAATGCAAAGAAATTGGTTGCTTTTCTATCCACCAACAAGCAACAGAAAGAGAAATCAAGGAATCGATCCCATTTACAGTTGCACAAAAAAACCATAAAATACCTAGGAATAAATCTAACCAAAGAGGTGAAATATCTATACACTGAAAACTATAGAAAGCTGATGAAAGAAATTGAAGAAGACACCAAAAAAGGAAAAAGATTCCATGCTCCTGGATAAGAAGAACAAATATTGTTAAAATGTCGATACTACCCAAAGCAAACTGAATTGATATTCAGCACAACCCCTATCAAAATAACACCAGCATTCTTCACAGAGCTAGAACAAATAATCCTAAAATTTGTATGGAACCAGAAAAGACCCTGAATAGCCAAAGCAATCTTGAAAAAGAAAACCAAAGCCAGAGGCATTACAATCCCAGACTTCAAGCTATGCTACAAAGTTGTAATCATCAAGACAGTATGATTCTGGCACAAGAACAGACACTCAGATCAATAGAACAGAATTGAGAATCCAGAAATGGACCCACAAACGTATGGGCAACTAATCTTTGACAAAGCAGGAAAGAATATCCAATGGAATAAATACAGTCTCTTCAGCATGTGGTGCTGGGAAAACAGGACAGCGACATGCAGAAGAATGAACCTGGACCACTTTCTTACACCATACCCATAAACTCAAAGTGGATGAAAGACCTCAATGTAAGACAGGAAGCCATCAAAATCCTCAAGGAGAAAGCAGGCAAAAACCTCTTTGATCTTGCCCGCAGCAACTTCTTACTCAACATGTCTCCGGAGGCAAGGGAAACAAAAGCAAAAATGAACTACTGGAACCTCATCAAAATAAAAAGCTTCTGCACAGTGAAGGAAACAATCAGCAAAACTAAAAGGCAAGCGACAGAATGGGGGAAGATATTTGCAAACGACATATCAGATAAAGGGTTAGTATCCAAAATCTATAAAGAACTGATCAAACTCAACACCCAAAAACCAAATAATCCCGTGAAGAAATGGGCAAAAGACACGAATAGACACTTCTCCAAAGAAGACATCCATATGGCCAACTGACACATGAGAAAATGCTCCACATCACTCATCACCAGGGAAATACAAATCAAAACCACAATGAGATACCACCTTACACCTGTCAGAATGGCTAACATCAACAACTCAGGCAACAACAGATGTTGGCGAGGATACGGAGAAAGAGGATCTCTTTTGCATTGTTGGTGGGAATGCAAGCTACTGCAGCCAGTCTGGAAAACAGTATGGAGGTTCCTCAAAAAACTAAAAATAGAACTACCCTATGACCCAGCAATTAAACTACTAGGCATTTATCCACAGGATACAGGTGTGCTATTTCGAAAGGACACATGCACCCCCATGTTTATAGCAGCACTATCGACAATAGCCAAAGTGTGGAAAGAGCCCAAATGTCCATCGATGGATGAATGGCTAAAGAAGATGTGGTATATATATACAACGGAGTATTACTCGGTAATCAAAAAGAATGAAATCTTGCCATTTGCAACTACGTGGATGGACCTGGAGAGTATTATGCTAAGTGAAATTAGTCAGAGAAAGACAAAATTCATATGAGGACATTAAGAGACAAAACAGATGAACATAAGGGAAGGGAAACAAAAATAACATGAAAACAGGGAGGGGGACAAAGCAGAAGAGACTCATAAATATGGAGAACAAACTGAGGGTTGCTGGAGGTGTTGAGGGAGGGGGGATGAGCTAAATGGGTAAGGGGCACTAAGGAATCTACTCCTGAAATCATGGTTGCACTATCTTCTAACTAATTTGGATGTAAATTAAAAGAAAAAAATAAAACAAGTTAATAAAAACAAAATCTATTAATTCAGAATCTGGCTAAGAGTGTCCAAAAGATTTATCCTGGATATGGACACTTCTTGAATGACAGAAGCATGATCATTTGATTCCTTCATTGAGAAATGTATTAGAGTTGAATAATAGGAGGAGAAATTGTTGTTGTTTTTAACTCAGACACAGGTTTATCTGACACCGAAATCCATTCTCTTGACCACTTTTCACTATGGACTTCTTGGAGACATATTTTTTTTCTTTTTAAAGCTAATCCAAGTTAGTTAACAAATAGTGTAATAATAATTTCATGACTAGAATTTAGTGATTCATCACTTACATAAAACACCCATTGTTCATCCCAACATGTGCCCTCCTTACTACCCCTTACCCCTTTAGCCCCCCACCCCAAACCCCACCAGCAACCCTCAGTTTGTTCTCTGTATTTAAATCTTTTATGGTTTATATCCCTCTCTGTTTTTATATTATTTTTGCTTCCCTTCCCCTATGCTCATCTGTTTTGTATTTTAAATTCCACATAATAGTGATACCGTATGATATTTGTCTTTCTCTGACAGACTCATTTTGCTTAGCATAATACACTCTAGTTCCATCCACATTGTTGCAAACCACATGATTTCCTTCTTTTTTATCACTGAGTAATATTTCCTTGTATATATATATACCACATCTTCTTTATCCATTCATCTATCGATGGACATTTGGGCTCTTTCCATACTTTGGCAATTGTCAATATTGCTGTTATAAATATTGGGGTGCATGTGCCCCTTTGAGTCAGTCTTCCTGTATCCAATACTACTACTAAGTATTTGATAAATACCTAGTAGTGCAATTGCTGGGTCATAGGGTAGTTCTATTTTTAATTTTTTGAGGAACCTCCATACTGTTTTCCAGAGTGGCCACACCAGTTTGCATTCTATTCTGTGCTTCTTGAACAGAGCTGAGCTGTCAAAACTACAGTGAAGAGAAGAGACCTCAATGACAGGATCTATTGTCTGAGGGCTTTAGTCTAAACTCTTCAGGAAAGAGTCATTAGATCTTTCTGCTTTTGTCCCCACCAAAGGGCCATGAACAGATACTGATAGAGAAGAGATATACTGACATAACAAAAGGTAGACTGAAAGAGCCATAGTGGTTAGTCTAAACACTTTGTATTCTTATCATATGATGTATTTCTATGTTAGATGATAGAACATAGCGTGAACATACATGATTCTTAATCTTATGCTGTTTTCATAATCCATCACAGGTAGTATTTTTAAGTGAGTGCCATCCACCCACTTTCATCACAGACACCATGAATGAACATATCATAGTTAAACCATCAAGCCTCATTTCAGTGTTAAATTTTACAAGTTCTTTTTCAGATGGAATTGTTTCCAAGTTAAGAGTTGCTTAATGCGAAAGGATGTTTGGGCAGTGAGACTCTCAGCTGGTACAGGGAGAAGTGTGACGTGACCCACACAACGTGCTACCCCAGGAAACCCCTGTTTCCTGTTCTGGGGTGGCAGCAGCACATACTCAGCCATCCTTCCCTCACCTGGCAGGCTCCCCTCACAGTGCCCAGCCCTGAAATTGAAGTAGACAGTTCCCATCTAAGTGGAAGAACTCAAACATATTGCTGTCCAGCCTTCTGAAGGTAGCTGGGTAGTGACTGACCCTTTGGAAATGTGCTTCCTCTATGATCTTAAAATACTGAGATAGGCAGTGTCTTGTGGGTACTGTGGGAAGGAGGAAAGGTAATGTGTAAAACAGAATTTCTTTGTGCCACATCACCTACTCTGATTCCATGTTTTTTTCCTTCGGGATTCAGTATTTCCCAGAAGGCAACTCAAGTCCAACCCGCAATGTTACTGCAGAAGGTGGCTGTCATCCTGGAATGCACATATGACCCCAGTGATCTAAGTTATAGTCTATTGTGGTACAAGCAGTCCAGCGGCGGGCAGATGACTTTCCTTGTTTGTCAGGATTCTTAGGGTCAACAGAATGCCACTGAAGTTTGCTTGTCATTGAATTTGCAAAGACAGGAAATCCTGTATCTTGTCATCTCAGCTTCATAGCTGGAGGACTCCCCAGTGTATTTCTCTGCACTGACGGTGTCTACAGTAAGAGGAGTGTTGGAGGGAGGTACCCAAACCCCAGGGCTCTTATTGATACATCCACCTGCTGTAGGCTCCAAAGCAAATTGCTGACCCACACAGGAAGTGGCTAAGGTGGTGGCAGCTCAGGTGTAGGGTTAGAGGGAAAACCTGACTCTAATAAAATAACTCTCTAGGTAAGAATTATTGTGCATCAAAAACATCCTTACCCCTGAAAATTTGTGTTGAAAGTGTTTATTGATCACTAAAATAGTCACGATAAACAATTTGCCATTTTGTAATTATATTTAGCTAGAAGAACTGGCTAAAGAAATTTGTAAACATGCGACTCAAAAATCAGCTAAAATGTGTATGAGGTGTTGGATTTTCATATCAATTTTGTTCAGTAAATACGTACTGAGTATATATTGTGTTTCGGGCATTGTTTAGAATAAGGAAGGCTGTGAAATGTCTCTGTGGTTTTCCTTTTTTGCTTTATATTATGATGTTTTGTACTATTGAATTAATTCGTTTTATTAGGTTTGTTTACTGTGAGTCAACTGTACTTACGTGCATTTCCAAGGTGCCTACTCTGTGACATGTCTGTACTGTTGTTCATCCCATCTTATTAACACTGCTAGCATCAATGTCCTCAATTTGCATTCTGGGGGTTTGCCTGCTTCCCAACAGTCTTATCCACAAGGTCAGTAGTTAGTGGCTTTTGGGGGACCCTGTGAAGTGGCAGACTGTGAATTATCCTCCTTGTTGGGTTCCTGCCTTTCACTTCAACACTCCTTCAAAAGCATTTTTTTTTTGCCAACATGTGGCTCAGTTTGCACACTTCTGAGCCTTGCTTGTTTGATCAGTGTTTCACAATCCAAAGTCCTCATTCTCTCCATTTTCCTCCTTCCACCTCTAAACCTATTTCCCCAGTGCCTTCACATTCGAGTGGTAATGGATGACGGATGTGTAGGGTAGAAATCTTAACAAGAACCTCTTACATTTTTTTTTTCATTAAAGAATTTTACCATTGTAACATAGATTTTTACCGTTTTAACCATTTGTAAGCGTACAATTCTATGGTACTAAATACATTTTCATTATTGTTCAACCAGCACCACCATTCATTTCCACAATTCCAGAATTTTCATTGTGACGAATTGAATGTTTGTATTCATTAAACAATAGCTCTCCATTACTCTATCCTTCCAGTCCTTGGGAACTACCATTCTGCTTTCTCTTTCCATGGGTTTGGCTAGTTCAGATACCTTATACAAGTGGGATTATGCAGTATTGGTCATTTTGTGATATTTCGTTTGACATAATGTCCTCAGGGTTCATCCACCTTGCAGCCTGTGTCAGATTTTTTTTTTTCCTTGTAATGTACCGGTGTCTGTACGTGCCACATATTGTTTATCCATATGCATCTGTGGATGTTCTTTGGGATTGCTTGCGCCTTTTGGTGGAAACGTGAATTTATAAGCAGCTCAGTATTTTGGGTTTATAGCCAAATTCTTTGAATTTTTGAACATATACCAGAAGTGGGATTGCTGGATCATAAGGCGATTTTATTTGAACATTTCTGAGAAACATGTGTACTGGTTAATTGGAACAACTACACTCTAGACTGTGTTATCATAAGCAAGTTTCAAGGAACAGAGAAAGGGAGTGATCACTAGTCATGAAGGATGCTTTCGTATATTGGTGGGTCACAAAACCTTTGCTACCGTGCACTGCTTCAATCACATGTCTAATAATTGCTCTGAATGGAATGGTGAGGCCCCTACACAGGGGTCAGCTCCTGAATGCAGATTGGGTATCTATTATAACAGGTTTTCTTTCCTTTTTTGGTAAAAGAGCCAAATATGCAATCATTTAGTTCTTCTTTATCAGTTCCACTTGCATCAATAAAGAACCTGTTAAAGAATGTCTTAAAATATTTGAAAGGCGTAGGAAGAAGTCATTTTGCCACCCTTTCGTGTTTCTCTCAAATTTTCTGTGACAGCGATCTATAGTGGCAAAAACAGGGAACAGGTTTTTGCTGTCAACGAGCACTGTGTTCAAAACTGTTAGCTCAGCCATGAACTTTGGTACTTTTGAGCCTCGTTTCATTGTTTGTAAAACAGGAGAGTGATATCTTCTTTAATATTTTGTTGTGACAATTTATCAATAATATATCCAAGATGATTGACAAGTAGCAGATGACCAATTTATGAGGGTAATCTCAACAGGTACAGATAAAGCATTTTTATAAAATCCGTATCAATTGCTGATTAAACCCCACAGCAAATTAGAAAGCAAAGGGAATTTTATCAACCTAAAAAAGGGGCTCTACAAAAAACCTACATCAAATGTCAGACTTGATGGTGAAAACCTAAATGCTTTCTCTTTAGTTTCAGAAGTAGAGGAAGAAGTTTGGCTCTCACCACTTGTATTTAATATTGAACTAGAAGTTCTAGCCAATTTAATAAGGAACATGGAAGAAGCAAAAGACATACAGTTTGGAAAGGAAGAAGTGAATTTATCTTTATTAGAATAATCATCTGAGCATAAAATGCAAGGGAATCTACAAAGAAGCTACTAGAAAAAATTGGTTTAACAAAGCCAAATATACACCTACCATATAATCCAGCTATTCTACTCCCTGTTATTGACCCACGAGAAATGAAAACATATGTCAATAAGAAATCATATACACAGGGCACCTGGGTGGCTCAGCCGGTTGAGTGTCTGACTCTTGATTTCCGCTCAGGTCATTATCAGTTGTGATATGGAGCCCTGTGCTGGGCTCAGCATGCTGAGTGTGGAGCCTGCTTGGGATTCTCTCTCTCTGCCTCTTTATGCTCCACACCACTGTGTTTTCATTCTCTCACTCTCTCTAAAAATAAATTAAAATAAAACATTAAAAAATCATATACACAAAGGTTCATAGCAGCTTTATTTGTAACAGCTTCCCTGGAACTAATCTGAAGGCAGCAGGTGAATAGACAAACTGTTTCATAGGCCTATGATGGGATACTACACAGCAACAAAAAGCAAAAACCTCCTGACAGTTATAACCATGGAAGAATCTCAAAATAATTATGTGGAAGAATATTAAAATAATTGTGCTGAGAAGCAGCCAAAGGAGTACATGTGATTCCACTCATACAGTATTATGAAATATGCCAACTGATTAATGACAGAAGTGTTGCCTGGAATGCAGGAGGGAGAGGGTTGAAAGAAGGATTACAGAGACATGAGGCAAATTTTGAGGTGATGCATATGTTCATTACCTCCATTGTGGTCGTGGCTTCACAAATACACACGTATGTCAAATCCTATAGAATTGTTTTCTTTAAATTTGTACAGTTTATTTTTATGAAAATTATACATTAATAAAGCCATAAAGATGCAAATTTACTATGTATCTTCCCTCCATGTTGTGCAAGTCTTCTGTGTGACCCCAGATGCAAAATATTTCCCCTGTAGGTTTTCACTGGCCTAAAATTATGCTTTGTAAAAACTTATGGATGATGACTTTCTGAATCCATGTGGTATACTGCTTATTTTGAAACCAGCATCATCCCAACCTATCTGGCAATCTCCCTGTGTATCTGAATAGAGGTTTAATGCTGTTTGTCCCAAATTCCTTCTAGCAGAGTTTTGAGGCAGGTTCGGACAGTGTGATTCGGAAGGTGGAGGAAAAGCGAAGGCATGTGTGAACACAAAAAGTATCCAGGACTGAATTTCTTACTTCCCTCTGCATCTGGGAAACCAGTACCATGTTGTCTCTGGACTCATGAAGCTCCTTGATGTGAATCCGTGGAGAGTGGCCTCCAGGGAACAGCCTGAGCTAAGCTTCCGTCTATGTGTCTAGAGATAAATGTTTCCAGGGCTTTAGAGAAGATGTGTCCCTCTCCAGAACTTTATCTTGATAATCCTCATTCCTTACCTTTGGGAGAAAAATAGTTGACTAATGGTTATCAAGAAAATGTGATAAATGCTAATGTATAGCATCTTTGAGGCTAAAACTTGTTAATAGTATAGGATTAGTAATTGTTGCCTAATTCACATAATAGTCACCTTATACATATAAGACTCAACAAAGCAGTGAGAGAATGAGATAAGAATCTCAGATCATTCAATAGGAATTCGACAACTTCATTTATGATGTTTCTTCTGTCTAGAATTCACACTTATTAACTTTTTAATGTTTTTGAAAATGAAGAATACTTGACTAAAATATTTGACTATAAAATAGTGTGACTTTTCTTCTGAAAAGCTTTTATTAAGAAGACAGTATTCCTTACAACTGGTATTACTTTAGGACCAAGAAACACTGTATTTCAATTAAAGGCCATTTGTTCATTATTTCTGTTTAAGAAATACTTAGTGAGTGCTTAGAAAAGGACAATAAGTGTTCTAAATATTGGGGTACAGTGCCCCAAAACACAGTATCACTCAGTAATGAGTTGACTTCTTATTACTTTCTGTGTATTCAAACCCAACTGTTTTCTGGCAGTCAGTGGAGTATAGGCTGGCCCACAGTGGATACATGAAAACATAAAGTACTGTATTTAATGCTTTAGAGATTGTTATCCTCTCAGCTGCAGAAACACTCTGGGATGTTCTGTTAAAGAACTTCCACATCAGGTAGTGTCCTAAGAAGAAAGTAGACCTGAGAGATCAGGATTGCTGCTGTTCAGATTTCCAAGTGCCACCTGAAGACTGCCATGTGCCTCAAAAAGTCAGGGACAAAGACATCTTGCTGACTCTGGGAGGACTCTGGCCGCCATGCATCCCGTTTCAGTCCCCGTCCAGCAGGGGGTGCAGCTTCCTAACACAAACACCTTTCCTGAGAAACGTGGGCTTCCACTGATCATTGCTCTGTCTCTCTAATGCTTCTTCCTGCTAAGAATGAAGCACATTAGCTAGGTGACACTCTAGAGATGAACTCTTCTCCAGGCTTCGTGACTGTGGTACTCTTGATGCTTGGTAAGTAAAATGCCTCTTAGTGTTTGGATTGTTTCATCTATTGTGACAGCAAAACCTATAACTATAATTTTATCCAGGAGATTTATGCCCAAGATAACACAGGTCTCTTTTCTTTTTCCCCAGGACGAACCCATGGAGACTCAGTGACCCAGATGGAAGGCCCAGTGACCCTCTTCAAAGGGGAGCCCCTGACTATAAACTGTACTTATTCAACAGCATTGTCCCCCAATCTTTTCTGGTATGTCCAGTATCCCGGAGAAGGTCCACAGCTCCTCCTGAAAGCCTTGAGGGACAAGGAGAAGGGAAGTCACAAAGGTTTTGAAGCCACCCTACAAAGCAAATCCAAATCCTTCCACTTGGAGAAGTCCTCAGTGCAAGCATCAGATTCGGCTGTGTACTACTGTGTCCTGAGTGACACAGTGACAGGGACTGCAGGGGGAGCTGAGCGCAAACTCTGAGCAGAACAGGGCCTGGGATGCTGAGCATCTCTGACTGATCCACTCTGGTTCCAGCACTCTGTATGGTGGTTTGCCCCTCAGTGTCTGCTTGATACACAAGTCATACAAATGGCTAGAGCATGGGAACCAGAAGGAACATTCCCCAAACCCAGCTGTTCATTAGTGCAATGAGAAATTCCAGTAGTTCCTCAGTCAGGACCTAAGTAATTTCAAGGTGAAACCACATAACATTGAAGTGGTGTCTTGCTCACCCTGCAGTGAAAGTCCAGCCCCACAAGCTGCTGAGGCCCCCCTGGTGGGTATTGCTGTGTCCAATGACACACTGAGAGAGCCAGGGTGTGCCCGAGAAGGTGGTGTCCGTCCCATGTCTTCCTGACAGAGGATGGGCAGGAGAGGTGATGGGAGAGCTGCAGCCCCAAACCAGGTTTGAACAGAGAAAGAAGGGGAGAGAAGACAGGAGGGGAACATATGGAAGTGAGCAATGAAAAGAGAGACAAGGAACCTCAGTCCAGGTTTCTTTTCTAGACAGTAGACACAGGCTGATATTCACAATGAAGGGAGGGGACAGACACATGATTGAGGACATGACTCCTGTCCTGGCGGTTACGTAGGTCAGCTGGCTTTGGAACGTAAGAACTCGAGTGAGAGGTTTTCAGTGCCCAAGAATTACAGTAAGAGAAAATTCTCTTGGACTGACCTTTTATAATAATACAGATGGATAGGTGACACTGGCAGGGACATCCTATAGATTTCTCTAATTCCTCTCACAGAGGAGGAAAAATAATGGGTTTGGGAGAAGGTATGGGAGGAAGAGAAGTAGTGAAAAGAACAATAGAAAAAGCAATCTCTGTCTTTCCTGCAAATATACTGACAGAATTTGCCAAAAACCCCTATTCTTTAATTATTTTCTCCTTATCTGTAAATTTTCTGAATGATATATGATCAGAATATTAAATCACTTCCTTGTATATTAGCTATATATTCTTGGTTTAATTTTTTATTTGATTGGTTTAAAATGTAAATTTTATTTTCAAATCTCTATAAATATCAATGGATGTTAAAATATATTTTAAATAATTCAAAAGGGTATACACTAAGAGTTTTTCTCCGACATTTGGTAAACGGGGTAGAGCAGGGGTGCTGGGTGGCTCAGTCGGTAGAGTATGCTCCTCTTGATCTTGGGACTGTAAGTTTGAATCCCACGTTGTACTTAGAGATTACCTAAAAATAAAATTTAAAAACAATTTGCATGCAAGTTTTGTGCTGATAGAAGTTTTCCAGTCATTTGGATAAACACTACTGACTGTAATTGCTAGATCATACGGTAGGAGTTTGTGCAGTTATGTAAATCACTTCTGCACTTGTTTTCCAACGTGGCTGAATTCCCATCAGCCATGGAACAGATTTCCTGTTGCCCCTTGTGGGTGTTGCAATAAAAAACAAACAGACCAGCCTTGAGAAGTCCCAGGGCAGACCAAACCAGTTTGGTTATACAAATAAAGCTTAATTTAGTTTATTTTGCAAGACTAACTAGACCTGCATCATTTTTGGCTGTGCCTCTGGAAATCATAAGCAAAACTTCAACAATAAACCTTTACCAATTACTACGTTGGTGAAATTCATTGGATTTACCTGGGTGGTTTCTACATTTTTGATACCTGCATTGGTGTTAGTGTTTTGGATTTTGGCCATCCTAAAGGATGAAGCCTGTGGTGTCGAATTAAAAAAAAAAATTATTTGCATTGTGTAAAGAACACTTAACATAAGATATAGCTTCTTAAAATTTTAAGTGTACAAAACATGATTGTTGGTTATGGATACAATGTTGTACATCAAATCTCTATTCTTTCATCTTGCTCATTGATTAGCAACTTCCCATTACCCCTTCCCCAGAGCCCATGGCAACGTCTTCTTTGTTCACTCTTTAATTCTATGAACTCGACTATACCACATTTAAATGGAATCATACGTTATTTGTCTTACTGTGACTGGCTTATCTCAGTCAGCTTAATGTCCTCAAGATTCATTCATGATGGGGCATCTGAATGGCTCAGTTGGTTCAGCATTCCTCTCTTGATTTCATCTCAGAACATGATCTCAGGGTCATGGGGCTGTGAGATCAGGCGAGTCAGGCTCCATGCTGGGTGTGGGTCCTGCTTAATATTCTCTTTCCCTCTCCCCTGCTAGTGTGATCTCACTCATTGTCTCTCTCAAAAAAAAAAATTCATCCATGTTGTTGCATATTGCAGAATCCCTTCCCCCTTTTTAAGGCTGAACAGTACTCCATTTTATGTATATGCCACATTTTCTTTACCCATTTATCTGTTGTTGTGCATTCAAGTTGTTTCCATGTCTTGCTTATTGTGAACAGTGCTGCCGTGAACATAGGAGTGCCTAATTTCTCTTTGAGATCCTTTCAATTTCTTTGTGATAAATACTCAGAAGTGGGATTACTGGATCATATGGTAGTGCTATTTTTAACTTTTTAAAGAACCTGTATCCTGTTTTCCATGCTTATACCATTTTGCATTCCCACCAACAGTGTGCAAATGCTCCAATCTCTTATCATCCTCGACAACACCTGTATTTTGCGTTTTGGATAATAGCCATCAATTTTTTAAATGTATAAAGCCTGAATGATATCAAGGAATTTATTATAAATGTAGTGGCAAATACATTGACACAGTTATCATCAAAAAGGAACTAGAGAATTACACATGTTTCAAGTATGTGCTTTTTTTTCTGCCACTTTTAAGTAGTGGCCAGTACCAATATTTTAAATACTGAAATACTTAATAGTACGGTCCTGTTCACCTAATTGCATGACTGTGTCAGATGATATTTCACTGGGGTTTTGATTTACGTTTTCCTGCTGACTAGTGACATTGAGTATTTTTTCACATACTTATTGTCCATTTGAATGTCTTCTTTAAAGAAATGTCTATTCTAGTCCTTAGTCCATTCTGTTTTGGCTTATTCGTTTTTCTAAAAAATGTTTATTGTAGGAGTTTCCTATATTGTTTAGATATTAACTCCTTTTCATATTTGTGGTTTGCAAATATTTTCTCCCACTCCTTAGGATGACTTTTGATGTTGTTGATTGTTGCCCTTGCCGTGCTGAGTTTTTCAGTTTGATGTAGTCCCCCTTGTTATTATTATTTTTTTTAATGTGTATTTATTTTTGAGAGAGAGAGAGAGAGACAGAATATAAGTGGGAGAGGGGCAGAGTGAGAGGGAGAAAAAGAATCAGAAGCAGCTTTCAGGCTGTGAGCTGTCAGCACAGAGCCCGACACCAGGCTCAAACTCACAAGCCATAAGGTCATGACCTGAGCAGAAGTCAGATGCCCAACCAATTGAGCCACCCAGGTGCCTGCCCCCCCACCCCTGGCCGTTGATTTTTGCTTTTGTTCCCTGTGATTTTGGTGTCATATCATTGCCAAAATCACTTTTCTTCTATATTTTCTCTTCAGAAAAATAACTTAGTTTGTGACTTTTTCTGTTGTTTTGCTTTTTTTCTGCTGTAGTCTTTGTTATTTCCTTCTGCAGACTGTGGGCTTCCTTTATTCTGTTTTAGTTCCTTGAGCTGTAAATTAGTTTATTTATTGGGAATCTTTTATAGTTAATTATACCCCCATACTGAATTCCTTGGGTATGAGGGAACACTTTTATTTAGGAATGCACTACAGCTTGTATATGAAAGATCAACTGTTAAAATGTTTAAGATATTTTATATATGTAGGTATGACTCCAAGATTGCTTTTTCTGGTACATTTCACTTAATAGGATACTGAAATTGACCCTTCTAGTAAATAAATATGAGGTGCATAAAAAAGACAGTTGAAGCCTCCCTTGATTCAAATTTGCCCTTGATTTCTTGTGCAGAGAACGATTATACACAATTTTGATGATGATGTCTCAACTTCTCTTAAAGTGGTTTAAGAGGAATTTGAAATGTGCATTTTTCAATAGTCCATAAAGCATTCCCAACTGTGAAAGAATGGAGATTGGAGGGACCACTGATGAAAATGTAAAAGCTATTATTCACACTTGACTTTTTCATCCTGTGCTCTATCAAGATATGGAATTTCCTTAATTTTACTTTCCTCCTTTTCTATAAATCTCAGTTTCTTTTTGGTATTTCATCTCTCCTGGTTTTCTTCTTGTTCTGTTCTCAATTTCTATTTTAATATTAATGGGTTTTTTTTCAATTTTTTAATGTTTATTTTTTTTTGAGAGAGAGAGAGGGAGAGGGAGAGAGTGCGAGTGAGGTTGAGGAGCACAGAGAGAGGGAGACACAGAATCAGAAGCAGGCTCCAGGCTCTGAGCTGTCACCACAGAACCGACGCGGGGCTCGAACTCACCAACTGTGAGATCATGACCTGAATCGAAGTTGGAGGCTTAACCGACTGAGCCACCCAGGCACCCCTTAATGTTTTTAAGGTCTGTCTTTTCTTTCTTAGATCTTACCTTTGTAGGAGTTAAGTTAGTTTGCTCGCTAGGCGTTCTCTTAGACATCTTGGACTGCCTCTTTGGCAGAATGACATCCCTTGGGATATCTCTATTGGGTGCGGTGGGTTTAGTGAGTGAGGAGGGGGCTTTAGTCTTTGCACAACGGAGCAGCAGGAAAATGCCCTCCTATCCGCTCGCCTTTCTCTGTTGTTTCCTTTTAGGTTTGTCTCTTAAGCAACATGGAGAAAGAGTTTTAATTTTGACTCAGTCCAATAATTTCTTTTTATCTATGGTCTGATTACTGATATATTTGGACTCATTTCTAATATTTTGGTTGTGCTCCATATGCTTTTGTTTCTTTCTTTTCTTTGCTAGACTATCTTCTGTTGCGCTTGTAGAATTTTTTCCCTGTTCTAATGACAAGTATACTTAACTTGTGTGAGCGTATGTGTACATTTTTTATGTCTAATTTTATTCTATAACATGTTTTCCTTGTATCTACTGCTGCTTCTCCTTGGGTGTGCTTTTTCTCTTGCTGATTTCCTATATTTAGAAAAACCCAGTGCGGGGCTAGAGCAAACTGTACAGTATCTACATATCAGGACAGTAATTTCAGAAAGAGCTTATCGAATGAGCTGATAAACGACAGGTGCAATGCACCTTAAGAAAAACTAATAACAAAAGAAAACCATGCAACACAATAACACAACTTTCTTCTGCCGGAAGTAATTTTCACCTACTAGCTTCATGGATTTTCCTTCATTCTTCCTAGTCTCTGTTCCTCCTAGAAAAACTTGTGCTCATCTGAGGAATGCTTAAAAAGGTTCATTTAGTGTAGTATTTCATAGATTAAAAAAATTCATTTTAACTAGTAATCAATAGCAAAATGGATGCATAAATGGAAGTATATGCACAATATGGAATCTAATGGAACAGAAGGATGTATATGTGTTTGTGTAATAAGATCTACAAGATTTAGTAGTGGGTTTATAAAGCAAGCTACAGAAAGGTACACCTAAAATGTGTCTTTGTATTATAATAAAATATAAATAAATTAACTACATATGTCCTGGTGATTGAAATCTGGTAAAACACCTAGAAACATCAACTCCAAAGTGTACAAGATGAAGAAAGATTTAGGGTAACAAGGATGAAGTTTCAGAATAGGTAGCGGTAGTCAAAAAAAATTTTACTCTAAATATAATGTTTTATTACTCTTAATAATTCATATATTCACCAATCCCTCCTATTGTTAGAAGTAATAAAAAGTCTTAAAAGCCATCAGAAATGTTTATTCATAGTCTCTCTATTCTTGTCACCAAAAGGGGGAAAGGAGAGAATGATCCCTTTCTTTAGAAGATTTTGTCCAACCACCCACAGTTGAAGCATTTCTTCCTCCTCTGTGATCACATACTTTTTAGTCTTCACTCCTCTCAGGGTTTTACTCTTTGACTCTATTACGGATAGTTATGTATATTTTTGTCTTCCCTGTGGACTGTAAACTAGTATGTTATCTACTTTTATTTATTCTTTTAAAATTAAATAATTAATTCCTATCTTTTAAATTCCAGGTAGTTAACATAAAGTGTTTTGTTAACTTCTGGTGTACAGTATAGTGATTCAAGACTTACCTACAGTTTCTAGGTGCTCACAAGGACAAGAGCACTCTTAATCGCCTTGACCTTGTTAACTCCTCCCTCAGCTCTCTCCTTTTAGGTAACCACAAGTTTGTTCTATTTAATTAGGAGTCTATTTATTGACTTATTTCTCCTTCTGTCTTAATTTTTCCCTTTGCTTATTTCATTTGTTTCTTAAATTCCATGTGAATGAAAGCATATGGTATTTTCTTTCTCTGACTGACCTGTACCCCTTAGCTAGCCCTCTCTAGCTCCATCTATGTTGCGGCAAATGGTAAAATTTCATTGTTTTTTTTTATGGCAGAATGATATTCCATTACACTTTTATATCTTTTTTTTTTTTTACTTAAATTCAAGTTAGTTAACATATAGTAGAATACTGGTTTCAGAAGTAGAATTTAGTGATTCATCACTTACATATAACACCCAGTGCTCATCCCAACAAATGTCCTCCCTAATGCCCATCACCCACTTAGCCCATTCCCTCCACCCAAACCTCTCCAGCAACCCTCAGCTTGTTCTCTGTATTTAAGAGTCTTTTATGGTTTGCTCCCTCTCTGTTTTTATGTTATTTTTCCTTCCCTTCCCCTGTGTTCATCTGTTTTCTTTCTTAAATTCCACAAACAAGTGAAATCATAGGGTATTTTTCTTTCTCTGACTGACTTATTTCGCTTAGCATAATACACTCTAGTTCCATCCATGTTGTTGCAAATGGCAAGATTTCATTCTTTTTGATCACTGAGTAATATTCCATTGTGTATATACATATATACCACATCTTCTTTATCCATTCATCAGTCAATGGACATTGGGGCTCTTTCCAGAATTTGGCTACTTTTGATAATGCTGCCATAAACATTGGGGTGCATGTGCCCCTTTGAATCAGCATTTTTGCTTCTTTTGGATAAGTACCTAGTAGAGCAACTGCTCAGTCATAGGGTATTTCTATTTAAAAATTTTTGAGGAACCTCCATACTGTTTTCCAGAGTGGCTGGATCAGTTTGCATTCCTACCAATAGTGCAAAAGGGTTCCCCTTTCTCTGCATCCTCACCAATATCTGTTGTTTCCTGCATTGTATGTGCTTTTATATATTCTTAAGATATAGTAAATTACCCCATTGAAACTAAAATCCATAAATATTTATGGATTTATTTTGAACTAACATAAATAAATCAAATAATTAGCAGGAATTGAAATTTACTAAATTATTTGCTGATAATAATTTCCATGAAATTTCATAAAAGTTGTCTTTTATGCAGTTCTCTTCTTTTCTGACCATCTGTATTTCCTTCATCAGGAAGCATGGGATGAACGGGGCTGGGGATCTGTGTCTGCGGAGTTGCTTTGTTATAAAGTGATCTTGGATGACGGTTTCAGTCCACCAGGGGGCACTCTAGGTTTTATAAGAAACAGACTTTCTGATGGTACAAGGGTTGAACAGTTAAAGGGAGAACAGAAATCCTGTGAGCCAGTCAAATTATAGATAGCAAAGGTGGGGGGGGGGGGAGGAGGGGAACAGTGTTTGTATAAAGTTCATTTCAGGTTTTTAGTTCTGCCATTGCATATACACTTCAGATCTGGAGTTCATATCTCCATAAATGCATTATGAAGATAATTCTTGGAGCACAGGTACCAGGATAGGAATATTTTTGGGCATCGAAGTCATGGAAACTCAACAGAAAACATCCCATTACTTGTCTTCAATTTTTTAATTGTTATGAATAAAATTCCCCACACCCACTGACAAAGAAAACTATTTTTTTTTTAATCTTTTTTTTTAAATTTTTTTTTCCAACGTTTATTTATTTTTGGGACAGAGAGAGACAGAGCATGAACGGGCGAGGGGCAGAGAGAGAGGGAGACACAGAATCGGAAACAGGCTCCAGGCTCTGAGCCATCAGCCCAGAGCCCGACGCGGGGCTCGAACTCCTGGACCGCGAGATCGTGACCTGGCTGAAGTCGGACGCTTAACCGACTGCGCCACCCAGGAGCCCCAAGAAAACTATTTCAATATGCCTAAATATCCTACCTTTTCATATATCTCACCTGACAGTGAAATGAACGAGAATGAAGAGAAGAAGAAAAGAGATAAAAATAAGGAACAAAAACAGAAGGAAAGGGAGATGACAGTATTTACTTTGACCAGCGACATGTGACCTGGCCAGAATCAGCTGTGTGGGTGAAACAGGTGTCCACAAGTTGCACAGGAGAGGTAGATAGGTGGAAATTACATCAGAGGGGACATTATGCAGACATCCATATTTTTTACTAACTGAATTCTGGTTGGAATAATTTTCTATTTCCTCTGCCTTGGTTTCTAGAACTCTCTTGATCTCAAGAAATTGTATTTACTCCTACAATACACAATGCATGCTATCAGATAGTTTTTCTTTATCAGTATTTTTATACCACTGAATTTTCACATTGTCTGTCCAACTATACAGTTTGGGGAATGGAGTCATTCTTCAAGGTTGTGTAACTCACTGAGACACTGACTCTACCAGAAATATCATTCACCCTTTCTCAGTTACTAACCTACAAATTTCTTACATCAAATGTTTTAAGGAAAAAATTCCTTATAACTGCACATATTGGAAATATCGTCCCTACCTCCCTGCACCGTTGGCAAGCACAGTTTTGGACAGATTACTCTGCAGTCTCCCTGGGCCGCTGTGGGTGGAGTCTCAGTCCCCGGACTGACAGGGTTCAGGTGTGATTGGTGCTCAGTGATTCTGGAGGGACGTGGTGACTGTTGACAACACAACTTCTCTGGACCCAAGACTCTACACTCTTCAGAGTAGGGGTGAAGGCACGTCAGCGACCAGACAAGGAGTCATGAAGAGACAGCGGGGAGCCCTGCTGGGGCTTCTGTGGGTGCAGGTTTGCTGTGAGTGGGGGCGTCCCAGACGGGGGCTGGGGAGGTTCACAGCCCGCAGTGGAGGGGGAGCTGCACAGAGCTCCTGCAGGGTCTACACCCTCAGCGGGTGTTCCCGGGAATACTTTATGGGTTTGAAAACTGCCTCAGTGGCTCTGCAGTGACTTCTTTTGTGTTTGGTTTTGTCTTTCCAAGCAGGGGTGAGAGGGATGGACGTGGAGCAGACACCTGCAGCCCTGAGCCTCCAGGAGGGAGCCAGCTCTACCCTGAGGTGCAATTTTTCCAGCTCGGTGACCAATGTGCAGTGGTTCCGACAGAACCCCGGGGGCGGCGGCCTCACCCGACTGTTTTACATAGTTTCAGGGATGAAGCAGGATGGGAGGTTGAACTGCACGGTGAACACTAAGGACCGGCACAGCAGCCTGCATATCAGGGCCTCCCAGCAGGAAGACTCAGCCACCTATCTGTGTGCTGTGGAGGCACAGTGCTCCCTGCTGCTCTGCAGCCTGTCCCCAAACTGCAGCTGGGCTCCCAGCCCAG
>NW_024421914.1:0-7748 GCF_014898765.1 Herpailurus yagouaroundi | reverse complement strand
CGGACCGCGAGATCGTGACCTGGCTGAAGTCGGACGCTTAACCGACTGCGCCACCCAGGCGCCCCTGTATCTGGATTTTTAAATTTAGCATAATGCCTTTTACATTCATTGCTATTGCATGCAACAATTGGTTTTTAGGATGAAATAATATACATACCTTGTGAGTTGTAAAATACAGAAAAAAAAAATGAAGAGAAACACCAATAATCCTACCATTAAAATAATCAACATATTCATTGCTTTTGAAACATTTACTTCTAAGTTTTTCTTTATGTATGTATCATTACACACACACATGCACATACACACACATCATTTGACTTTTTCCTATGTATGTGTATATAAACAGTTTTGTAGTTTTTCAAATAACATATTAAAATAAATTATTTCTTGTGTCATTAGTCTTCATGAGTCTAATTATGCAGGCTGCAAATGCTATATTGTATATCAGTTATTTAACTATGACTATACTTTTTAGATATTTTGTGGTTGTTTCCAATTTCCAATTTTTTACTATCATAACACAACAGTGAACATTTTGCGGTATAACATTTTTGAGAAGTGGAAACCTTAGTGTCAGCTGATCATAGAGTTTGTAGTCTGAATATGAGAGGGAATCTGGTGTATGATGAATGCAAAACAAGGACTGTGTTTTTTTCAGGGAAAGTCTTATAAGAATGTATGCATCTAAGAGAAGCAATATTATAGTATAACGTACAGGCTCCTAAATCTGCAAAATACCAAAAACAAAAACAAAAGTGTACAGAAATAGCTTCCCTTCATTTAATATGTTGTATTGAGTGCTTGATACATCTTATCTCATTTAACTCTTACAATAATTTTAAGAGGTAGTGTGGTAGGCGAATGACACCCTAACCTAACCCCTAGAACCTGTGAATATGTTATCATTCATGGAAAAAAGGGATTTTACAGATGTAATTAAGGTGAGAGGCCTTAAAATAGGGAGGTTGTTCTGGAGAATCATTGTGAACCCATGTTGATCAACATTAGCCCTTAAAAGCAGAGAACTTTCTCTGGCCAGAGTAAGAGGTATGGCAAACAAAAGCCAGAGGGATCCGACGTGTGAGGTCTCAATGCCTTCTCACTGGCTATGAGGATGGAAGGGACAAAGTGACAAGGAACACAAGTGGTGATAAGAAAGCTAAGAGAGGACTCCAGCTGACAGCCAACAAGGAAGCAGGGACCCCAGTCCCACAATCACAAAGAACTGAATCCTGTGAGGAGTAGAGTCTTGTCCAGAGCCTCCAAATAAGAGTCCAGGCTGGCAGATACCTTGATTTTGGCCTTGTGAGACCTAGAGCAGAGAAACCAGCCAAGTCACTTAGACTTCTGACTTCCAGAACCGTGAGCTAATAAATTTGTGTTGCTCCAATCTGCTAAGTGTGTGGTAATTTGTTATGACAGCAATGGAAAACTAATATCATTAGGCCCTATGTTATTTTCACTTACTAATTAAAACCAAAAGTTTGGAGAGTTGTAGTGATTTCCTCAAGGTCATTCATGATCAAGTCAGGATCTAATACCAAGTCAAACCGGCTTTTTGAGAAAATGTTAGTGTATATATTATTATATTATAATATTATATGTTATATTTATATTTTTAGTATATATGTATTCTAGACGATCATTTATTTTCTTGCTTTAAAAAGATAGAAATGGCATTTTTAATGACTTAAAATTTTTTGCATTTCTTTTGTATCATTAGTTAAAAAAAATTTTTTTAATGTTTATTTATTTTTGAGACAGAGAGAGAGACAGAGCGCAAGCAAGGGAGGGGCAGAGAGAGAGAGAAGAGATACAGAATCTGAAACAGGCTCCAGGCTCTGAGCCATCAGCACAGAGCCCAACTCAGGGCTCAAACTCAGGATCAGCGAGATCATGACCTGAGCTGAAGTCAGATGCCCAACCGACTGAGCCACCCAGGCACCCCTGTATCATTAGTTTCTAAAGATTTATTAAAATGATACTCTTTTGGGGGCACTTGGGTGTCTTCATCAGTTAAGTGTCTGACTTAATTTTGGCTCATGTCATGATCTCACAGTTCGTGAGTTCGAGTCCCACATTGGCTAGCTCTGAGCTGACAGCATGGGGCCTGCTTGGGATTCTCTCTCTCGCTCTCTCTCTGCCCCTCCCCCACTCTCACCCACACACATACTCTCTCTCTAAGTAAATAAACTTAAAAAAACAATATTCTTTGTATATCCCTAATGCTATTCATTTATGGCTTCTCTGTTTTCTAGTTCTGGGTGTGGCTATTGTACTGGTTACTTTTAAGAAACACCCTTTAATTGTATTAACCAACTCTAGTGTTTTCTTTCTGTATTCTGTTTATTAATCTCTTCTACTTTCTTCAGATTTATTTTAATTTTTTATTTTGGTAAAACGCGCATAATGTAAAATGTACTGTCTTAACCATGCTTATGTGCACAGTTCATTGGCATTAAACATATTCATAATGCTGTGGAAGCATCACCACTATCTGTGTCCAAAACTCTTTTCATCTGGTAAAACTGAAACTCTATAGCCATTAAACAATAGCCACCACTCCTCACTCTTCCCAGCCTCTGGCAACCACCGTTTTATTTTCTGACTCTGTAATTCTGGTTGTTCTAAGTACTTCTTATAAGTGAAATCATACAGTATTTGTCTTTTTGTGACTAGCTTATTCCATTGAGCAAAATAACCTCAAGTTTCACCTATGTTGTAGCATATGCCAGGATTTTCTTTCCTTTCTTTTAATATGAAATTTATTCTCAAACTGGTTTCCATACAACACCCAGTGCTCATCCCCACAGGTGCCCCCCTCCATGCCCATCACCCACTTTCCCCTCCCTCCCAACCCCCATCAACCCTCAGTTTATTCTCAGTTTTTAAGAGCCTCTTATGGTTTGGCTCCCTCTCTCTCTAACTTTTTTTTTCCTTCCCCTCCCCCATGGTCTTCTGTTAAGTTTCTCAGGATCCACATAAGAGTGAAAACATATGGTGTCGTTGTTTCTTTTTAAAGCTGAATAATGTTCCATTGCATGCATATACCGCATTTTGCTTATCCATTTATCTCTTGATGGTCACTTAGGCTTCTCCATGTTTTACTTACCTATTATGAATAACACGGCTAAGAACTGAAATGGATGGATCATGTGGTAATTCTATTTTTAATTTTTTGGGGAACCGACATACTGTTTCCACAGAGGCTGTACCATTTTATATCCCCAACAACAGTGCACAAGTGTTCCCATGTCTCCATATCCTCATTTGATATATTTTTTTTTTCTGAATAGTGGCCATCCTAATGGGTTGAGGTGGTATTACCTATGGAATCAATGGTGATGTCCTCACTTTCATGTCTAATTTTAGTAATTTGACTATTTTCTCTTTTTTTCTCAGTCCATCTAAGCTAAAGGTTTGTCCATGTTGTTGATGTTTTCAAAGAAGCAAATTTTGGTTTCGTTGATTTTTTGTTATTCTTTCTATTCTCTATTTCATTTATGTCTGCTATAATCTTTATTATTTCCTGCCTTCTGCTAGCTTGGGGTTTCATTATTTTTCTTCTATTTCTACTTCCTTAACTTGTAAAGTTAGGTTGTTGATTTCAGATCTTTCTTACTTTTTTTTTGGAGTTTACTTGACACAAAATGTTAGTTTCAGGTATTCAACTAAGTAATTTGACACATTTATACATTATGCTGTATTCACAAGTATAGCACCATCTATCCCATTACATTGCTATTTTAATATCATTGACTGTATTCCTTATGCTGTTTTTTATTCCTGTGATTTACTCATTCCATAACTGGAGGCCTGTATCTCCCTTTCCCCCTCACTCAATTTGCCCATCCCCCCACTCCCTCCCGTCTGGCAACCATCAGTTTGTTTTCTGTATTTATAGTTCTGATTCTGCTTTTGATTTATTCATTTTTTTAGATTTCATTTATGAGTGGAATCATGGTATTTGTCTTCAGTATGACTTATTTCACTTAGCATAATACCCTCTAGGTCTATCCATGTCTCAAATGGCTCAGTGTTATCCCCTTTCATGGCTGTGTAATATTCCATTGTGAATATATACCACATTTTCCTTATCCATTCATCTATTTATGGACATGTAGAATGCTTCCATGTCTTAGCTATTGTAAATAATGCTGCAATAAAACATATATCTTTTAAAGTTAATGTTTTGGTTTTCCCTGGGTAAATTCCCAATAGTGGAATTATTGGATCATATGGTATTTCTGTTTTTACTTTTTGAGTAATCTTCATACTGTTTTCCACAGTGATTTTACCACTTTGCATCCCCACCAACAGTGCATGAGAGTTCCTTTTCTCCACATCCTCACCAACAGTTGTTGTTTCTTTTCTTCTTGATTTTAGCCATTCTAACAGGTTTGAGGTGACATCTCATTGTGGTTTTGATTGGCATTTCCCTGATGATTAGTGACATTGAGCATCTTTTTATGTGTATATCTTATTTGGAAAAATGTCTATTCAGTTCCTCTGCCCATTTTTGAATCTGATTGTTTTGATGGTGTTGAGTTGCATAAGTTCTTTATATATTTTGAATATTTATCCCTTCATCAGATATATCATTTGTAAATATCTTCTTCCATTTGGTAGACTTGCCTTTTTGCTTTGTTGATGATTTCCTTTGCTGCGAAAAGCTTTTTATTTTTATGTAGTTCCAATAGTTTATTTTTGCTTTTGTTTCCACTGCCTTAGGAGACATATCTAGAAAAATGCTGGTATGGCTGATGTCAAATTACTACCTTTGTTCTCTTCTAGAATTTTAATGGTTTCAGGTATCAGGTTTAAGTCTTTAACCATTTTGAGTTTATTTTTGTGTATGGTATTAGAAAGCAGTCCAGTTTTATACTTTTATGTGTAGCTGTCAAGTTTTCCCAGCACCATTTTTTTTAAAAGACTGTCTTATTTGCATTGTATACTCTTGCCTCTTTTGTTATAGATTCATTGATCACATAGTTGTAGGTGTATTTCTGGGGTCTTTATTCTTTTCCATTGGTCTATGTATCAATTTTTGTACCAATATTATGCTGTTTTGATTTCTACAGCTGTTTAGCATATCTTGAAATCTGGAATTGTGATACCTCCAGCTTTGTTCTTTCTCAAGATTGCTTTGGCTATCTTTTCTGGTTCCATACAAATTTTAGGGTTATTTTGTTATACTTCTGTGAAAAATGCTGTTGGTTTTTTGATATGGATTACACTGAATCTTTAGATTGCTTTGGGTAATATGGCCTTTTTGACAAGATTAATTCTTCCAATCCATGATCATGGAATATCTTTTCATTTGTTGGTGTCATCTTCGATTTCTTTTGTCAGTGCTTTATAGTATACAGAGTACAGGTTTTTCACCTCTTTAAGTTTATTCCTAGGTATTTTATTCTTCTTGGTGCAATTGTAAATGGCGTTGTTTTTTTTTTAATTTCTCTTTCTGCAACTTCATTGTTAGTGTTCAGAAAAACTACCAATTTCTGGGTATTAATTTTGTATCCTGCCACTTTACTGAATTTGTTTATTACTTCTAGTAGTTTTTTTGTGGAGTCCTTAGGACTTTCTATGTATAGCACCATGATGTCTAGAAAGAGAAGAGTGACAATTTAGCTTCTTTTTTTTTTTTTTTTTAACCAATGTGATACTTGTTACATCTTTTTATTCTCTGAGTGTTGTGGCCAGAACTTCTAGTACTATGTTGAATAAAAGTGGTGAGAGTGGACTTCCCTGTCTTGTTTCTGGCCTTAGAGGGAAAGTTCTCAGTTTTTTACTATTGAGGATGATGTTAGCTGTGGGTTTTTCATATATGGTCTTTATTACGTTGAGTTATATTCCCTCTAACCTCATTTTGTTGAGATTTTATCATGAATGGATGTTGTACTTTGTCAGATGCTTTTTTTGCATCTATGGAGATGATTATATTATTTTTATTCTTCATTTTGTTGATCAGATCTATGATCTTGATTGACTTGTGGGTATTGGACCATCTTTTCATCCTGGGAATAAATCCCACCTGATCTTGGTGAATGATTTTTTTTAACATATTGTTGTATGCAGCTTGCTAATATTTTGTTGGAGAGTTTGCCTCTATGTTCATCAGGGATTTTGGCTTATAGTTTTCTTTTTTGTGGGGTCTTTGGTTTTGGTATCAGGGTAATTATGGCCTTATAGAATGTATTTGGAAGCTTTCCTTCTTCTATTTTTTGGAATAGCTTGAGGAGAATAGGTATTAAGTATTCTTTAAATGTCTGGTAGAATTCACTTATTAATCCATCTGGTCCTGAACTTATACTTTTTGGTAGCTTTTTGATTGCCAGTTCAATTTCATTACTTGTAATCAATCTGTTAAGATTTTCTATTTATTCCTGGTTCAGTTTTGGAACACTGTATGTTACTAGAAATTAATCCAGCTCTTCTATGTTGTCTTCCAGTTTGTTAGCATATAATTTTTCATAGTATTCTCTTATAATCCATTGTATTTTTCTGGTGTCATTTGTTACTCCTCTTTTGTCATTTCTGATTCTATTTATTTGGGTATTTTCTCTTTTTTTCTGGATGAGTCACAGGGTTTGTCAATTTTATTTATCTTTTCAAAGAACCAAGTTCTTGGTTTCATTGATTTTTTTTCTTTTTTCTTTTTTCTTTTTTCTTTCTTTTTTTTTTTTTGTCTCTACCTCAATCATTTCTTCTCTGATCTTTATATTATTTACTTTCTTCTACTACTTACTTTGGGCGTTGTTCTTCTTTTTCAGTTCCTTTAGGCATAAGGTTGGATTATTTATTTGAGTTTTTTCTTGTTTCTTGAGGTAGACCTGTATTGCTACATCTCTCTTAGAACTACTTTTGCTCTGTCCCAGAGATTTCGAGTCATTGTGTTTTCATTTTCATTTGTCTCCATGTATTTTTTTATTTATTCTTTGATTGCTTCATTAACCCATTGATTGTTTAGTATCATGTCTCCACATGTTTGTATTTTTTCCAGTTTTATACTTGTTATTTATTTCTAGTTTCATACTGCTGTGGTCAGAAAAAATGCATGGTATGATTGCAATCTTCTTAAATTTATTGAGGCTTGTTCTACAGCCTAATATGTGGTTTATTTTGGAGAACGTTCCATGTGCACTTGAAAAGAATGTGCATTCTGTTGTTTTTGGATGGAATGTTCTACATATATCTGTTATGTTTATCTGGCCCAATGTATCATTCAAAGACATTGTTGCCTTATTGATTTTCTCTCAGGATGATCCATCAACTTATGTAGGTGGAGTGTTAAAGTTCCCTCCTATTATTGCGTTACCATCAATTTCTCTTTTTATGTCCATTAATATTTTCATTATATATTTAAGTGCCTCAGTGTTGGGTGCATAGATATTTACAATTGTTATATCCTCTTCTTGGATTTCTCCCTTTATCAGTATGTAATGCCTTTCTTTGACTCCTGTTGCAGTCTTTGTTTTAAAGTCTATTTTTTCTGATATAAGTATTGCTACTCCAGATTTTTTTTCACTTCCATTTACATGATGAATGTTTTTCCATCCCTTCACTTTCAGTCTGTATGCATCTTTAGGTCTGAAGTGAATCTCCTATAGGCAGAATATAGATAGGCCTTGTTTTTTTATCCATTCTGCCACTCCATGTCTTTTGATTGGAGCATTTTTTTTAATTTTTTTTCAACGTTTTTTATTTATTTTTGGGACAGAGAGAGACAGAGCATGAACGGG
>NW_024421913.1:0-3165 GCF_014898765.1 Herpailurus yagouaroundi | reverse complement strand
CCAAGGGCCCTCTGGGAAGTTTCAAAGATACTTTATTTATTTATTTAAAAAAAAATTTTTTTTAACATTTTTATTTATTTTTGAGACAGAGAGAGACAGCATGAATGGGGGAGGGTCAGAGAGAGGGAGACACAGAATCTGAAACAGGCTCCAGGCTCTGAGCTGTCAGCACACAGCCCGACGCGGGGCTTGAACTCACGGACCGTGAGATCATGACCTGAGCCGAAGTCGGCCACTTAACCGACTGAGCCACCCAGGTGCCCCATATTTTTTTTTTTATAAGTATTTATTTAGTTTGAGAGAGAGAGAAAAAGAAAACATGAGTGGGGGAGAGACAGAGAGAGAGGGAGACCGAGGTTCTGAAGGAGGCTCTGTGCTGACAGCAGAGAGCCCAATGTGGGGTTCAAACTCATGAGCAATGAGATCATGACCTGAGCCGAAGTTGGACAGTTAGCTGACTGAGCCACTCAGGTGCTCCCAAAGACACTTTAAGTTTAAAAGACAGTCCCTCCCTTTTTTCCTAAATTTGAAAGCTTGGTTTTGGAGAGACAAAATCAAAAGAATAATCAGGAGATATTTGGATACTTGATTAAAATAGGATAATAGGGGGTCTGGGAATCAATACTCGGTTACTTATTTAACCAATGTAAAAATATTTTAAGATAAATGGGAGAAAGCAGCAGGATTGTAAGGAAACTTAGCTCTTTCACAAGTGAGGAACGTTATGTGTTTTGTTTTGAATAATCAAGGACATTATTCTGGTAAACTATGGGATCTCTGATATCTGTGCAGATTTCAAAGAATGTAAATGATAACCTTTTTTTTTTTTAACATTTTTTATTTATTTTTGAAAGACAGAGAAAGACAGAGTGCCAGCAGGGGAGGGGCAGAGAGAGAGGGAGACACAGAATCTGAAGCAATCTCCAGGCTCTGAGCTATCAGCACAGAGCCCGATGCAGGGTTCAAACCTGCTAATGGTGAGATCATGACCCAAGCCAAAGTCGGATGCTCAACTGACTGAGCCACCCAGGCACCCTGGTAAAGGATAACTTTTAACCACTGCTTGTTAAGAGCTCTAGGACCAATCTGTCATATATCAGTGAGAAAGCTACATTCTAGTTTTGCACTAGTAGAGTACATGGAAATAAATGTTTCACAATGCCCCTCTCCCTTTTGTAAACAATTACGTAGTGAATAAGCCTATCAAAGCTGGCAAACTTGGTTAGAATTGATCTATATAGGGGCGCCTGGGTGGCTCAGTCATTTGGGCATCCGACTTGGGCTCAGGTCATGATCTCATGATTTGGTTCGTGAATTCGAGCCCCGTGTTGGTTTCTGTACTGACAACTCAGAGCCTGGAGCCCACTTTGGATTCTGTGTCTCCCTCTCTCTCTGCCCCTCCCCTGCTAGTGCTCTATCTCTGTTTCTCTTAAATAAATGTTAAAAAAAAAGAATTGATCATACATAATGGTTGCATCTCTGACTCAGCCAAGTATAAACTAAGGCAAATAAAATCTGCTTCCCTCTCACCCTCAGCAACTTGCTATCTACTTGAATTTTGTCTTCCATTTTACTCTTGTACATTCTGAAACAAACTTGTATTTTATGTTAGGACAAAACTACTTTCTTTTTTCCTTGAAAACAAAAACTCAGTCCACTGTATACGACTTGTCATATACAGTTGTAATTTTCTATCATTTTTGCTGCAAGTATAGTTTTAACCATGCATATTCATTTTAACTTTTAGCCAAAGTAACTAAATTATATTTCAAAGAGAAAACTGGGAGGCAGGTAATTGAGAACTGTCTGTTATAGACAAGCATTTCAACAGACTAACAAAGCTCCCCCCAACAGCCACACACTTACACCTTCTTTCATACCTTAAGGGGCAAGATGAACACATTTCTTTTTCTTTTTTTCTAAGTTTTTATTTAAATTCTGGTTGGTTAACATACAGTGTAATATTAGTTTCAGGTGTACAATTTAGTGATCCAACACTTCCATACATCATCTGGTGCTCATCACAGGTGCACACCTTAATTCCCATCAGTTATTTCACCCCTCCCCTCCCCACCCGTTCCCCTCTGGTAACTGTCAATTTGTTGTCTATAGATAAGAGTTTGTTTCTTGGGTGGCTCAGTAAGTTAAGTGTCTGACTCTTGGTTTCGCTTCAGGTCATGATCTCACAGTTCATGGGTTTGGGCTCTGTGCTGTGAGCATGGACCCTCCTTGGGATTCTCTCTCCCTCTCTCTCTCTGCCTCTCCCCTGCTTGCTCTCTGTTTCTCTCTCAAAAAGAAATAAATTAATTAAAGAAAAAAGAGTCTTTGTTTGCTTCTCTCTCTTTTCCCTATGATCATTTGTTTTGTTTCTTAAATTCCACACAAGAGTGAAAAAAATGAACGCATTTCTTTTTTTTTTTTTTCCAACATTTATTTATTTTTGGGACAGAGAGAGACAGAGCATGAACGGGGGAGGGGCAGAGAGAGAGGGAGACACAGAATCGGAAACAGGCTCCAGGCTCCGAGCCATCAGCCCAGAGCCTGACGCGGGGCTCGAACTCACGGACCGCGAGATCGTGACCTGGCTGAAGTCGGACGCTCAACCGACTACACCTCCCAGGCGCCCCAAGAACGCATTTCTTAACATGACCTAAAGATATAATCACTTGTGTATTAAAAAAAAAAAAAAAAAGGAAAAACACAAAATTAAAATCATGCTTAGTAATCAGTGTTCAATATTCAGTCTTGGAAATTATTCAGGTATCAAAAGATTATTAATTAAATTGATGTGTTATTAATCCAAGTTTTTAAGTTACCTAATGATTTTGGAAATTTATTTAAACTAAACCACTATAAAACATAATTACTGTTATAAAACACTAGTTGAAATTATGACTCAATTTAGTTGAATACAAATATACATTTAAATGTCACAGAGGAGTCATGTTAGCTTATTTGATAGGTAACCTATATAATGAATTTATGGAGTTTATGTTAACTAATATCTTGTGAAAATAAATCTAAATCTTATGAAAGAGCAAACTGTATGTTTTAGATTACTTATTACTGATAAACAAGAAAAAAACCATAAAACTATTTATTTTCTTTCTTAAACCAAAATTGTCAAGCCAGTCTGATTTGTGCAAAGATCCACCTTAATTATTT
>NW_024421912.1:0-5605 GCF_014898765.1 Herpailurus yagouaroundi | reverse complement strand
TAGGCTCTTTCCATAATTTGGCTATTGTTGAGAGTGCTGCTATGAACATTGGGGTACAAGTGCCCCTATGCATCAGTACTCCTGTGTCCCTTGGATAAATTCCTAGCAGTGCTATTGCTGGGTCATAGGGTAGGTCTATTTTTAATTTTCTGAGGAACCTCCACACTGCTTTCCAGAGCGGCTGCACCAATTTGCATTCCCACCAACAGTGCAAGAGGGTTCCCATTTCTCCACAACCTCTCCAGCATCTATAGTCTCCTGATTTGTTCATTTTGGCCACTCTGACTGGCGTGAGGTGATACCTGAGTGTGGTTTTGATTTGTATTTCCCTGATAAGGAGCGACGCTGAACATCTTTTCATGTGCCTGTTGGCCATCCGGATGTCTTCTTTAGAGAAGTGTCTATTCATGTTTTCTGCCCATTTCTTCACTGGGTTATTTGCTTTTCGGGTGTGGAGTTTGGTGAGCTCTTTATAGATTTTGGATACTAGCCCTTTGTCCGATATGTCATTTGCAAATATCTTTTCCCATTCCGTTGGTTGCCTTTTAGTTTTGTTGGTTGTTTCCTTTGCTGTGCAGAAGCTTTTTATCTTCATAAGGTCCCAGTAATTCACTTTTGCTTTTAATTCCCTTGCCTTTGGGCATGTGTCGAGTAAGAGATTGCTACGGCTGAGGTCAGAGAGGTCTTTTCCTGCTTTCTCCTCTAGGGTTTTGATGGTTTCCTGTCTCACATTCAGGTCCTTGATCCATTTTGAGTTTATTTTTGTGAATGGTGTGAGAAAGTGGTCTAGTTTCAACCTTCTGCATGTTGCTGTCCAGTTCTCCCAGCACCATTTGTTAAAGAGACTGTCTTTTTTCCATTGGATGTTCTTTCCTGCTTTGTCAAAGATGAGTTGGCCATACGTTTGTGGGTCTAGTTCTGGGGTTTCTATTCTATTCCATTGGTCTATGTGTCTGTTTTTGTGCCAATACCATGCTGTCTTGATGATGACAGCTTTGTAGTAGAGGCTAAAGTCTGGGATTGTGATGCCTCCTGCTTTGGTCTTCTTCTTCAAAATTACTTTGGCTATTCGGGGCCTTTTGTGGTTCCATATGAATTTTAGGATTGCTTGTTCTAGTTTCGAGAAGAATGCTGGTGCAATTTTGATTGGGATTGCATTGAATGTGTAGATAGCTTTGGGTAGTATTGACATTTTGACAATATTTATTCTTCCAATCCATGAGCAGGGAATGTCGTTCCATTTCTTTAAATCTTCTTCAACTACCTTCATAAGCTTTCTATAGTTTTCAGCATACAGATCCTTTACATCTTTGGTTAGATTTATTCCTAGGTATTTTATGCTTCTTGGTGCAATTGTGAATGGGATCAGTTTCTTTACTTGTCTTTCTGTTGCTTCATTGTTAGTGGATAAGAATGCAACTGATTTCTGTACATTGATTTTGTATCCTGCAACTTTGCTGAATTCATGTATCAGTTCTAGCAGACTTTTGGTGGAGTCTGTCGGATTTTCCATGTATAATATCATGTCATCTGCAAAAAGCGAAAGCTTGACTTCATCTTTGCCAATTTTGATGCCTTTGATTTCCTTTTGTTGTCTGATTGCTGATGCTAGAACTTCCAGCACTATGTTAAACAACAGCGGTGAGAGTGGGCATCCCTGTCGTGTTCCTGATCTCAGGGAAAAAGCTCTCAGTTTTTCCCCGTTGAGGATGATGTTAGCTGTGGGCTTTTCATAAATGGCTTTTATGATGTGTAAGTATGTTCCTTCTATCCCGACTTTCTCAAGGGTTTTTATTAAGAAAGGGTGCTGGATTTTGTCAAAGGCCTTTTCTGCATCGATTGACAGGATCATATGGTTCTTCTCTTTTTTGTTGTTAATGTGATGTATCACGTTGATTGATTTGCGAATGTTGAACCAGCCCTGCATCCCAGGAATGAATCCCACTTGATCATGGTGAACAATTCTTTTTATATGCCGTTGAATTCGATTTGCTAGTATCTTATTGAGAATTTTGGCATCCATATTCATCAGGGATATTGGCCTGTAGTTCTCTTTTTTTACTGGGTCTCTGTCTGGTTTAGGAATCAAAGTAATACTGGCTTCATAGAATGAGTCTGGAAGTTTTCCTTCCCTTTCTATTTCTTGGAATAGCTTGAGAAGGATAGGTATTATCTCTGCTTTAAACGTCTGGTAGAACTCCCCTGGGAAGCCATCTGGTCCTGGACTCTTATTTGTTGGGAGATTTTTGATAACCGATTCAATTTCTTCGCTGGTTATGGGTCTGTTCAAGCTTTCTATTTCCTCCTGATTGAGTTTTGGAAGAGTGTGGGTGTTCAGGAATTTGTCCATTTCTTCCAGGTTGTCCAATTTGTTGGCATATAATTTTTCATAGTATTCCCTGATAATTGTTTGTATCTCTGAGGGATTGGTTGTAATCATTCCATTTTCATTCATGATTTTATCTATTTGGGTCATCTCCCGTTTCTTTTTGAGAAGCCTGGCTAGAGGTTTGTCAATTTTGTTTATTTTTTCAAAAAACCAACTCTTGGTTTCGTTGATCTGCTCTACAGTTTTTTTAGATTCTATATTGTTTATTTCTGCTCTGATCTTTCTTATTTCTCTTCTTCTGCTGGGTTTAGGCTGCCTTTGCTGTTGTGCTTCTATTTCCTTTAGGTGTGCTGTTAGATTTTGTATTTGGGATTTTTCTTGTTTCTTGAGATAGGCCTGGATTGCAATGTATTTTCCTCTCAGGACTGCCTTCGCTGCGTCCCAAAGCGTTTGGATTGTTGTATTTTCATTTTCGTTTGTTTCCATATATTTTTTAATTTCTTCTCTAATTGCCTGGTTGACCCACTCATTCGTTAGTAGGGTGTTCTTTAACCTCCATGCTTTTGGAGGTTTTCCAGACTTTTTTCTGTGGTTGATTTCAAGCTTCATAGCATTGTGGTCTGAAAGTATGCATGGTATGATTTCAATTCTCGTAAACTTATGAAGGGCTGTTTTGTGACCCAGTATATGATCTATCTTGGAGAATGTTCCATGTGCACTCGAGAAGAAAGTATATTCTGTTGCTTTGGGATGCAGAGTTCTAAATATATCTGCCAAGTCCATCTGATCCGATGTCTCATTCAGGGCCCTTGTTTCTTTATTGACCGTGTGTCTAGATGATCTATCCATTTCTGTAAGTGGGGTGTTAAAGTCCCCTGCAATTACCACATTCTTATCAATAAGGTTGCTTGTGTTTATGAGTAATTGTTTTATATATTTGGGCGCTCCGGTATTCGGCGCATAGACATTTATAATTGTTAGCTCTTCCTGATGGATAGACCCTGTCACTATTATATAATGTCCTTCTTCATCTCTTGTTACAGCCTTTAATTTAAAGTCTAGTTTGTCTGATATAAGTATGGCTACTCCAGCTTTCTTTTGGCTTCCAGTAGCATGATAAATAGTTCTCCATCCCCTCACTCTCAATCTAAAGGTGTCCTCAGGTCTAAAATGAATCTCTTGTAGACAGCAAATAGATGGGTCTTGTTTTTTTATCCATTCTGATACCCTATGTCTTTTGGTTGGCGCATTTAATCCATTTACATTCAGTGTTATTATAGAAAGATATGGGTTTAGAGTCATTGTGATGTCTGTATGTTTTATGCTTGTAGTGATGTCTCTGGTACTTTGTCTCACAGGGTCCCCCTTAGGATCTCTTGTAGGGCTGGTTTAGTGGTGACAAATTCCTTCAGTTTTTGTTTGTTTGGGAAGACCTTTATCTCTCCTTCTATTCTAAATGACAGACTTGCTGGATAAAGGATTCTCGGCTGCATATTTTTTCTGTCTAGCACACTGAAAATCTCGTGCCAATTCTTTCTGGCCTGCCAAGTTTCAAAAGAGAGATCAGTCACGAGTCTTATAGGTCTCCCTTTATATGTGAGGGCACGTTTACCCCTTGCTGCTTTCAGAATTTTCTCTTTATCCTTGTATTTTGCCAGTTTCACTATGATATGTCGTGCAGAAGATCGATTCAAGTTACGTTTGAAGGGAGTTCTCTGTGCCTCTTGGATTTCAATGCCTTTTTCCTTCCCCAGTTCAAGGAAGTTCTCCGCTATTATTTCTTCAAGTACCCCTTCAGCACCTTTCCCTCTCTCTTCCTCCTCTGGGATACCAATGATGCGTATATTATTTCTTTTTAGTGTATCACTTAGTTCTCTAATTTTCCCCTCATACTCCTGGATTTTTTTCTCTCTCTTTTTCTCAGCTTCCTCTTTTTCCATAACTTTATCTTCTAGTTCACCTATTCTCTCCTCTGCCTCTTCAATCCGAGCTGTGGTGGTTTCCATTTTGTTATGCATTTCATTTAAAGCGTTTTTCAGCTCCTCGTGACTGTTCCTTAGTCCCTTGATCTCTGTAGCAAGAGATTCTCTGCTGTCAGCTATACTGTTTTCAAGCCCAGCGATTAATTTTATGACTATTATTCTAAATTCACTTTCTGTTATATTATTTAAATCCTTTTGGATCAGCTCATTAGCTGTTGTTATTTCCTGGAGATTCTTCTGAGGGGAATTCTTCCGCTTGGTCATTTTGGATAGTCCCTGGCGTGGTGAGGACCTGCAGGGCGCTTCCCCTGTGCTGTGGTGTATAACTGGAGTTGGTGGGCGGAGCCGCAGTCAGACCTGAGGTCTGCCCCCAGCCCACCGCTGGGGCCACAGTCAGACTGGTGCGTGCCTTCTCTTCCCCTCTCCTAGGGGCGGGATTCACTGTGGGGTGGGGTGGCCTGTCTGGGCTACTTGCACACTGCCAGGCTTGTGATGCTGGGGATCTGGCGTCTTAGTTGCGGTGGGTAGGCAAGGTGCACAGGGGCAGGAGGGGCAGGCTTAGCTTGCTTCTCCTTAGGTGATCCACTTCAGGAGGGGCCCTGTGGCAGCAGGAGGGAGTCAGATCCGCTGCCGGAGGTTTGGCTCCGCAGAAGTGCAGAGTTGGGTGTTTGTGCGGAGCAAGCAAGTTCCCTGGCAGGAACTGGTTCTCTTTGGGATTTTGGCTGGGGGATGGGCGGGGAAGATGGCGCTGGCGAGCGCCAGACTGAGCTCTGTCGTCCGGGGGCTCAGCAGCTTTCCTTCCCTTTGTCCTCCAGCCTTCCCGCTTTCTGAGCAGAGCTGTTAACTTATGACCTCCCAGCCGCTAAGTCACGCTTGCTGTGGGAACACAGTCTGTCAGGCCCCTCCGCTTTTTACAAGCCAGACTTGGGGGCTCTGCTTGGCCGGCGAGCCGCCCCTCCGCCCCGGCTCCCTCCCGCCAGTCCGTGGAGCGCGCACCGCCTCGCCGCCCTTCCTACCCTCTTCCGTGGGCCTCTCGTCTGCGCTTGGCTCCGGCGACTCCGTTCTGCTAACCCTCTGGTGGTTTTCTGGGTTATTTAGGCAGGTGTAGGTGGAATCTAAGTGATCAGCAGGACGCGCGGTGAGCCCAGCGTCCTCCTACACCGCCATCTTCCCTCCCTCTCCCACCTTAATTTTTTAAGCTTAGATTTTTAAAACATTTCTGAGTTAGCAGTTTCTGTAAGAATGATTTTTTTTTTCCCTAAAAGTTTAGCACATTTATGGGGCACCTTGGTGG
>NW_024421911.1:0-6549 GCF_014898765.1 Herpailurus yagouaroundi | reverse complement strand
AATGAGACCTGTTCAACATGGAAATGATTCTCACTGACTCATCACACTACACTTTCCTCCTGTCCTGCCATGTCAAAGACTCTCATTTCTCCATTCTGCTGTGACATGAATGGCATCAATCTGTCCATAGTTTCAGGAGTATTAAGTACATCATGTCAACTCTACAGGCACTAGTCGCTTTCCGATGACCTTGCTGATCTATTTCACAATTTATTTATTTACTTAACTATTTATAAGATTTAAATCATATTTGAATAATAATGATGTACTTTCACTTTGTGGTTAAGAGAAAAAATACATTCTTTATATTTATTCAACTTATTATTTTCTTTATTAAATATTTTCTATAGAAAAATTCTTGTCTTTGTTTATCATTTAAAAAAGAAACAACTCTGATGAAAGAATGGATTGTGCAATTCACTTACTCATCACATTATTCACGTTATACATTCAAAATAGCCTTTCTCTAAGCCAGTCTGTATGCGGCTGTCAGGATAGGGGTGGACACAACAAATCCAGTTCTGCTTTGGCACCAGTGAGTTTTGTGGAGAAAGCAACCTAAAGACAATAATCACGCTGAATTTATATCAGTTATATTAAACGGTATAATGAGGAGGAGGGGGAAAATGGAGTTCTCTCAGCAGAATCTGCAGGAAAGCATGCCAGGAAACAGAAACCAAAGCCGTAGATATCTCCTATAATTGACTGGTGGACTTCCAAGTGCGAATATTCTTTGGAAAATGGATATTGAGTCTGCAATTTACAAGCAACTCCATTAACTGAAAGCCTTAAAACAGAAGCGGTCACACGGGAAGAGGAGAGCATGAGCAAAGAACTTCAGATCGACACCTCGAAACTTCAGATGGTAAAGGGAGAAAAGAGCCACAACAGAAACAGAGACAGAATGGCCATGAGGTAGTAGGGTAAGAGAGAATATTGGTAAAAGTTGATTTCAAGGACTGAAATGGCTTCAAAGAATTGCATCATTGTAAAATGTGGATGTAAAGTGCCCGCCGCACTGGGATGAAGGGGGCATTGAAGCTTTGGTGAGAGCTGGTTTGGAAGAACTCACAGAAACCATATTGGAGGGTGGGTAGGAATGAGTGAATAAGAGAAGAGACGTTCAGGTATAAGGAGCAAATAGTTGTGAGAGATGTGCCTGCTGAAATGCAACAGGAGAATAGAATGGGAATTGGGAATTACGTGAAGTTTTTTTTTGTTTTTTTTTTTTTCCTGCAGAGTTCTCCATTTTGCGCTATATGTGTCTCTGGATAGATACATGGATTGGATGTATTGGCAAATCACGTTCATATGCTTAATGTTGTGCTTATTTTATTTTTTTTAATTTTTTTTCAACATTTATTTATTTTTGGGACAGAGAGAGACGGAGCATGAACGGGGGAGGGGCAGAGAGAGGGAGACACAGAATCGGAAACAGGCTCCAGGCTCTGAGCCATCAGCCCAGAGCCCGACCCAGGGCTCGAACTCACGGACCGCGAGATCGTGACCTGGCTGAAGTCGGACGCTTAACCGACTGCGCCACCCAGGCGCCCCTGTTGTGCTTATTTTAAAGCATGGCACCTTTCATTCCTTACCATGAGAATCTATTATCATTTTGATGCGTACTATGCGGAAGGTCAGGAAGCTGTTCTGTGGACGGAAACCATCCAGTATGTGGGGAAGCAGATGGAACTGACCTTAGCGAGGGCTGGGTGGAATTCGCAAGCAGGCACCACAGTGAGCAGGTGGAAGGTGGTAGCAGAAGCCAAGGGCTCCCGCTGGCTTCCCCTCACCTGGGAGCCACCCTAGTGTTTCCACGGCCGTCACGGTCAGATTTGCCTTTGATTTCCTGGTGCCTCGGTGCATCCCAATGCCGTGACAGCTTTCTAGGAAAGCTGAGTGGAGAAAGAAAAAGATGCTGTATCAAAACTGATGGGAAATAATGGTATAGGCCCTTCCTGTTTGCATTCTTCTTTCCCTCTTTTGGTACTGACCTCAAGATGAAGTAGCAAGGAACTCAGAAGAGAAGTCCACCCGTGCCTATAAAATTACTAAATTAAAAAGAACATATACAATTTAAAAAACTCCAAGCTAGTAAAGAAAGAGGTTAGTTTTCTCTAACCCTGGAGACCCTGGATGACTGGGAGCAGAAATGCAAGAGTTTAGAGCACAGCTGAAGCTCGTATTGGTAGAAACACTGAAGCTGGAATGGAAGAATTACTGGCAGGTCCATATGGATGAGCTTGAGATCGAAAAACTGCAAGGTATCCTGTCTTTGGGGGCCACACGCTTTTGTGAGTGTTACCTTCGGGAGAAACCTTCACCAGGTTCTCACTGTGAAGATGAGAAAACAAACTCCTGGTGCTTCCAGCAGAGGAAAGGAAAGAGAAATCACTGGCTGGGAATCCTCTCGGTCTCCTGTTCCCCTCAACAAAGGCCTGCTCTCCAGGGAAATGATTTTCCTAGAGCCTCCCCCCACCCCCACCGGGGGAAGGGAAGTCCAGCCCTCTCTCCTCTTCCACTCGGGGGACAGGAAAGACACAACTGCAAGCCCCTCTAACTTTCCTGTGTCCCTTAGCAGGGTGGTCACGTCAGAACATTTAGAAGCGCTTAGCGGAGTATTTTCCACTGAATGAAGGCTTACCATCATGTTCTTATTTATTCATAGAGGTCTATAAGAGCATAAGTAACTTCTCCTAGCCCTCTCTCTGTAACTGACTGCAAAATGCTGAGAGTCTAAAAAAACAGAATTGGGAACAAGTGGCTCATCAATGTAATTATATACATACTAATATACTATGTGCACATAGATACTATGTATATACACGTGCACTATGTATTCTGACACTAGCACGTTCCCCTTTCCTCCCGCTTCCCCAGATCTCATTCTTCACCTGCATCTCACAGTGTTTCCTTCTGCCCCAGCGTAGAAACCCCCAGCGAGCTCTGCTCTCCTCAGTCTCTCCTCCTGAACCTGCCCTGCCCATTCACACAGCTGCTTCCTTTTCTGCAGTGGTTTCCGGCCAAGTACAAAAGTCACTAACTGAAATCAAGAGTTGTGTGAAAGTTCTAGGTTTTTGGAAACTCTCACAGGAGAGTTCTTGTTCTCTTCTTGTTCTTCTCGTGACCTTTTTTGGCCATGAGGGAATGTTCCTCCTGCAATGATGTAACTAGCTGTAGGGAAAAAGGAAAGAGAAAGCAGGATCATTTTAGCCAGGGGTCTGTTAAAATATTTACAAAGGAAGAGTGCCACCTACTGGCCAAGATGGACAGAGACAATGACCGGATCTGGAGACCTGGCTTGTGGTCTACAGAAGTCTGTTCCCAGGCAGGAATATTTTCTACAGAGAAAAATGGCTCTTTCCTGGAAAGAACTGACTCCAATAACATAATAAGCCAATTTCCTTACCTGGGATATAGTTTTGAAAAAACACAAGTGTTCTCTTTTTTTTTTTTTTTTTTTTTTGAGAGAGAGAGAGTGAGCACATAAGGGAGGGGCAGAGAGAGACTGGGGACAGAGGATCTGAAGCAGGCTCTGTGCTGACAGCAGAGAGTCTGATGTGGGGCTTGAACTCATGAATCGTGAGATCATGACCTGAGCTGAAGTCAGATGATCAACCAACTGAGCCCCCAAGAGCCGTTAGCTTCACAGCAAAATTGAGTGCAAGATATCGAGACTTCACATACTCCCCGGTTCTGTATATGAATAGTCTCCCCCATTATCAGCATTGCCACACCAGGTGGAATAGTTGTTACAATTGCTTCCAAGGGTATAACAGTACGTTCCTAGGGTTGTGAACCAGCCTGAAATATTGCAGTGGTCTGTGGCACTCCAAAGCTCAACATTGGGCCAGTCTAACAAAACATTATTCCTTAATATTTATTTTCTCTCATTGGATTTTCTTGGGTATCATACGAGAAGCACGGACATTGGATTTGTGGAATATACACAAAACATCTGCAAGATCAGTGTGACAAACCTGGGGCTAACCCGTCTCTGTGATTGGAGGAGTTTCTCTCCATTGTTTTTTGGATCTCAAAGTCATTCTGGGAGAGGTGGCCTTTGCTCACTTGTGAGCTGCTATTGGCTGTCTTGTGCATGTTGCTTTTGTCTGAACCTCGATGTGATGTGGGCTTTGGGAATTAAATACAAATATATTATATTTTATGATTTAATTCTACAAAACTCATTCAACACATCAGCAATTATCTAGTGGGAAACAGAAAAATATTGTGACAATATCTTCAAGAGTATGTAGCAGCAGGTTAAGTTAAAAATTATTTTGTTAGGGCGCCTGGGTGGCTCAGTCGGTTAAGCGTCTGACTCTTCATCTCGGCTTAGGTCATGATCTCATGGTTTATGAGTTTGAGTCCCATGTCGGGCTCTGTGCTGATGGCACGGAGCTTGCTTTGGATTCTGCCTCTCTTTCTCTCTTCCCCTCTTCTGCTTGTGCTCTCTCCCAAATAAATAAATAAACTGAAAAAAATTATTTTTTCATGATCAACATTAAAATTCAGTACACTGAAAATAAATCAGTGAATAATTTAAGTGAATAATTAAAATTTTTGCTTGCTTTTAGCAATTTGGAATGATTTTAAATATTTAAGGACATTGAAATCTGTATGCCTTTATAGAAATTTTAATTTACTTATGTACTTTATATAAAATCTATATAAGTAAATAAGTTATAAGTCACAAATTAAATTTAGGTCTGGAATAGAATAGAGACTCCAGATTGGACCCACAAATGTATGGCCAGCTAATCTTTGACAAAGCAGGAAAGAATATCCAATGGAAAAAAGACAGTCTCTTTAACAAATGGTGCTGGGAGAACTGGACAGCAACATGTAGAAGGTTGAAACTAGACCACTTTCTTACACCATTCACAAAAATAAACTCAAAATGGATGAACGACCTGACTGTGAGACAGGAAACTATCAAAACCCTAGAGGAGAAAGCAGGAAAAAACCTCTCTGACCTCAGCCGCAGCAACTTCTTACTTGACACATCCCCAGAGGAAAGGGAATTAAGAGCAAAAATGAACTATTGGAACCTCATGAAGATAAAAAGCTTCTGCACTGCAAAGGAAACAATCAACCAAACTAAAAGGCAACCAACGGAATGGGAAAAGATATTTGCAAATGACATATCGGACAAAGGGCTAGTGTCCAAAATCTATAACGAACTCACCAAACTCCACACCCAAACTCCACACCAAACTCCACTCCAAAAACAAATAATTCAGCGAAGAAAGGGGCAGAAAACATGAATAGACACTTCTGTAAGTAAGACAACCAGATGGCCAACAGGCACATGAAAAGATGCTCAACGTCGCTCCTCATCAGGGAAATACAAATCAAAACCACAGATATCACCTCACGCCAGTCAGAGTGGCCAAAATGAACAAACCAGAAGCCTATAGATGTTGGAGAGGATGTGGTGAAATGGGAACCTTCTTGCACTGTTAGTGGGAGTGCAAACTGGTGCAGCCACTCTGGAAAACAGTGTGGAGGTTCCTCAAAAAATTAAAAATAGATCTACCCTATGACCCGGCAGTAGCACTGCTAGGAATTTACCCAAGGGATACAGGAGTGCTGATGCATAAGGGCACTTGTACCCCAATGCTTATAGCAGCACTTTCAATAATATCCAAATTATGGAAAGAGCTTAACTGCCATCAACTGATGAATGGATAAAGAAGTTTTGGTTTATATACACAATGGAATACTACTTGGTAATGAGAAAGAATGAAATATGGCCTTTTGTGGCAACGTGGATTTAACTGGAAAGTGTTATGCTAAGTGAAATAAGTCATACAGAGAAACACAGATATCATATGTTTTCACTCTTATGGGATCATGAGAAACTTAACAGAAGACCATGGGGGAGGGGAAGGGGAAAAAAAAAGTTAGAGAGGGAGGGAGGCAAATCATAAGAGACTCTTAAAAACTGAGAATAAACTGTGGGTTGATGGCGGTGGGAGGGAGGGAAGGGTGGGTGATGGGTATCGAGGAGGGCACCAATTGGGATGAGCATTGGGTGTTGTATGGAAACCAATTTGACAATAAATTTCATATTAAAAATATAAATAAATAAATAAGCAAACATTAAAAAAAAATCAAATTTAGGTCCATACTCAAGCATCAATGGCTTTAAATTTTAACTTTTAAAAATTTTTAGTAATTCTTAACCCTGCATTGGATAAATAGAGTAAACTTTATATTTCCTTTTTTTATGATATTTTATGGATAAAGTACAGTTAAATATACAGTACATAATTACACATAATGTGTATCTGTGTTATTAAATTTTCTTAGAAGGTTCAGTTAGATAAATAGGTACAAAAACTCTGGAGGCAAGAGGTAATGATGAAAAAAAAAGGTTGTGGAACCCATGCTCTAAACCCAAGTAGAAGGTGCATAAAGGAAAGCAAAAACAGAAGTAGAAAGTATGGACAACGTTCAGAAAGTGAAAACTGCTGTGTTCCCTACTTAAGCCACACGCACAAGGGAAGATGTTCAGAGAACCTAGAGCCACGGGTCACAGAG
>NW_024421910.1:0-14698 GCF_014898765.1 Herpailurus yagouaroundi | reverse complement strand
TAGTATCCAAAATCTATAAAGAGCTCACCAAACTCCACACCCGAAAAACAAATAACCCAGTGAAGAAATGGGCAGAAAACATGAATTGACACTTCTCTAAAGACATCCGGATGGCCAACAGGCACATGAAAAGATGCTCAACGGCGCTCCTTATCAGGGAAATACAAATCAAAACCACACTCAGATATCACCTCACGCCAGTCAGAGTGGCCAAAATGAACAAATCAGGAGACTATAGATGCTGGAGAGGATGTGGAGAAACGGGAACCCTCTTGCACTGTTGGTGGGAATGCAAATTGGTGCAGCCACTCTGGAAAACAGTGTGGAGGTTCCTCAGAAAATTAAAAATAGACCTACCCTATGACCCAGCAATAGCACTGCTAGGAATTTACCCAAGGGACACAGGAGTACTGATGCATAGGGGCACTTGTACCCCAATGTTGATAGCAGCACTCTCAACAATAGCCAAATTATGGAAAGAGCCGATATGTCCATCAACTGATGAATGGATAAAGACATTGTGGTTTATATACACAATGGAGTACTACATGGCAATGAGAAAGAACGAAATATGGCCCTTTGTAGCAACGTGGATGGAACTGGAGAGTGTGATGCTAAGTGAAATAAGCCATACAGAGAAAGACAGATACTATATGTTTTCACTCTTATGTGGATCCTGAGAAACTTAACAGAAACCCATGGGGGAGGGGAAGGAAAAAAAAAAAAGAGGTTAGAGTGGGAGAGAGCCAAAGCATAAGAGACTCTTAAAAACTGAGAACAAACTGAGGGTTGATGGGGGGTGGGAGGGAGGGGAGGGTGGGTGATGGGTATTGAGGAGGGCACCTTTTGGGATGAGCACTGGGTGTTGTATGGAAACCAATTTGACAATAAATTTCATATATTGAAAAATAAAAAAAAATAATAAAAAATAAAATCCCACTTGAGTGGTGATAGGAAGATAAATTGCCAGAACTCTGATGTATTATTATAACTGGGCAAACCCTACTAGATTTATTCTTGACAGAGATTGTCCATTAAGCCAAAAGGCAGAAATAATAGTTGAAAAATATAATAGCTGCTAATGAGTATTCACATATGCACTTAGTGTTACCTCAATTTAAGATAGTATTTATGAGTGCAAGATTTAAAGCAGTTTGGGTTTGAATCCTCTGTAATTTAATAGCTGTGCGACCCAAGGCAATGTACTTCACCTCTCCAAGCCCCAGTCTCATCATCTCTAAAATAATATGCACTTTGTAAGTTGTTGTTGTATAACAGAAATGCTCTTGGCATATAATCACCAAATTTGCTGTTTTTATTACCCCTACTTTTAAAAACATCAGATGCAGGCTGCCATAGCTTGATGCGTCTTTCCTCTAGCAATAGATTTCAGGCAGGCATAGGGAAGCAAGCAAATGTTTGTTAATGAGACTGAAACTTTAGTGTCCAGTTGCCATGTGATTCAATCAGTGATGAGTGAGGATGAAAATGTAAAAACCGCTCTTTAAATTGCAAATGATACAGTATCTCATCCAATGGAAAATTATACCAGTCACTCTGACACTGGAGAACCATGAACCATGACCATGAGAACATTTCACTTCCCTGTGGATTAAGTGAACATTTGTGCATATATTTCACTATGTGTTGTGTACTCTACTTTTAAATTTAAAAATGGTGCATTTTATGTTTTCCTGTACTTTGGTTTTTATCCTGGCAAATACTGCTCAATTTTTTGCTCCATCCTCAAGTTTTAGAGATGGAATAAAATCTAGGAAAATCTCTTTTGTGCCTTCAGGAATAACTGATTATGATGGTTTCAAGTTTCTGAGATTGTTAATAGAAACAATGTAAAAAACACATGGTATCATTGAGTTATATATTATTTTAATGAGGACTATACTACTTTCCATTTGCAAAACAGTTGAACTGAATATTGGCATAGAAAAATACTTGTTGCTCAGAATGAAAACATCTACTTTATTATTATTATTTTTTTACATATACGTATTCTGAACTCCATATAGGAAGGAGTATCTACTAACACACTAAGGGACAATTTCAATACAACACAAAAAGTCAAGAGTGTTAGGTTTGACATCAGATTATTGGGGTTTTGTTTCTGCCTCTCCTGCCTGATAACTATGATTTGGGGAAATTATTTACTCTATGCCTTGGTTTTAATCATCTTATAATAATAATAATAATAATAATAGTAATAGTAATAATAATAGAAACAACAACATAACGGCCTAATAAGGCTTCTGCATGTGAAAACTGTTTAGAAGAAGACTTGGTGCATAAGTACTCAATAAAGCTGTGATCAGGTAATGATGACTTAATAATTAGTCGAATCAAGAGAGCAATAAATACCCAGATTCCCTTACCTGAAAACATTAGAATTATTTATGACTATGAAATAGAGCATGACCTTCTCAGAGACAGGGCTGTGCCAGATCAATCTTTGTCATCCTGGTACCTTTATTAGTGCCTGGCATATCGTCCTCACATGATGAATATGTATGAGTGATCCTCTCCAAGCCTTAGGCATGCCTAACTCCTCTCACCATCCAATCTCAGCCTCAAGCGTTTGCCCCAGAGACTCCTCCCGGAACTAGTTACAAGCAGCTCCTCACTTACCACTCTTAGCCCAGAATCTACTTTACTTTCCTCACATCTCTTATCAATACAGCAAATTATCTTTTCCTTTGTTTACTTACTTACTATAATACTAAAATACAAGGATCATGGAACTCATAAAACTTGTCCATGTTTTCTTCGCTATATCATCACAAAACAGTGCTAAGCACATGCTAGTTTCTCCACAAATATCTGCCAAATCAAGAAATTTATTTTTGGGTAGAAATGAAGTTTTGTGAAATACAGCAGTTGCTTGTAAAGAAGAGATATTCCCCATTTTTCCATCTTGTAGGACTTTGGGTTTTCCAGGAAGTAGACTTTGTGTTTGGGTTTTTTTTCAGGGAGTGTCTTTGGAATCGATACCTGTGGAGATGGAGGGGAGACATAGGATTGCCCAAGAGAGAAACGCAGCTGTGATGTGGGCCCCGGGAGCCCCAGCCAACTCCTCATGTGAGCTTTGGAACTGAAATGGCTCATCAGTTTTCCCATGTTGTATTGAAACAGCCATGACTTTATACATCTGCCTCAGTCAGCCATTGTCTGTGGATCACACACAAAAGGGCATGACCTGGGCAAGGGGGCTGTCTGCAGCTGAGGGGATCCTGGACAGGCTCAAGGCTGAAAGAGAAATCTGGGTGTTGCATCTTGCACCTCTCACTGTCTTTCTTATTCTTTCTTTTAGACTTTTCACTCTATCATTCAAAAACCTTACTGTGTGTTTTCTATGTGCCAGGCACCGTCGCAAGTTCTGGGAATTTAACAATGAACAAAACAGAGCCCTTAACCTCCAGGGGCCAACATTCTAGAAAGGGAAGCTAAACACGTATAGTAACTTAGGAAATTGTAAACGTTATAAGGAGAACTACTTCAGGTTAAGGTGAGGAAGTGGTATTTTAGCTGACATCTGAAGGAAGTCAGGGAGAAAGTCACGTATGTATTTGGACAAAGAGTCCACCAAGAGAAGAAGCATCAAATGGGAAGTGCTAGTGAATTCATGCAGCAGCAGGGGGGCCCACGTGGGAGGGGGGTAGGGTATGAGATCAGTGAAGTAGGTGGGGGCTGATTTATGAGTTGTATTCTAAAGCTCAAACTTTGGAAACTTACGAGTTTTTTCAGTACTTCTCTGACTTTCTGCCCAAAAGTTAGTCTTTTATCCTGACATGGGATATTTAGTTTGGGATTTGATGATTTCTCCTATTTATATGTTGTTCCATGGACTTATTTGGCTGTTTACAAGCAAGGGGCAAGAAAAGTCTCTGTAACCAATGGTTGTAATTTTATTTCAACAGCTGAAATCTCCCAGATGTTTGCTGTTTTCCACTTTCCTGAGAGAGGTTTTAGATGCATCTGTGTGCTGAATTAATATTTTACATCTCATTTTCCTTTCCTTGGAGGATTTCTCCTCTTTTAAGAAGTTTTAGTTTTACTTGCTTTTTCTTTATATTCTTAGTATTGGTTATTTGAGATAGATGTAACATTAGCCTGGTACACAATACCCCATAAAATTTGTCACTATAGCAGAACTATGGCTAAACAAAACCCAAACAAAAAAGGCCATGCTGTGCATTCTAATCAGGGGTGGAAATGAGGCATTCTTCCTAGTATTTTTAGAGAAACCAGGTGGCTTTATGTTCAGAAATATTCTACTTTAACATATGTAAGCCATTATGCATCACAAAAGAGATAGGCAAACAAGATCAACTTTGTAATCTTCAACTTGGATTAGTCAAGAGAAGCAAGGACTGAGGATGGGGTGAGATCAGGTAGCCTCAGGGCCCAGAGAAAACTAATCCACTGAATTGCAGAGTCCAACACCCAGCCCCCAATACCTATAGCAGCACAACAAGAGCAAACATGAGCCAACCTCAGCTGGAACAGCTTCTTCAGCATCTGAGTACACAACTGAGTATTCAATTTTCCTGACAGCCCCCAGAAAGATGGTGACTCCTTCTCATGTTTTGCTTACAGAATCTACACCAAGGCTAATGGAAACTTAGACTTACTCTCATTTAACTAGAGATAAGGAAAGCAGTAGAAAATGAGGGGAATATTACATGAGGTTGAAATGAATTAAGAACTGGACATAATTTCTTACCAACCAATATATTCGTCTCCCTGAAAGTTGGTAAAGTATGCACTGTAACACTGTTCTCTCCCCATCTCTCTTCCATAAAGAGAAGAATAGAAAACATAACTTTCTTTGAGGGCAGAGTAAGGCCCCTTTGATATACACTCAAGGGCCCTGAGATGAGCTGGAGAATAGTTGGGGTTCATGTAAAGGCAGTAAAGTCTTCAGCAGCTGCCCTGCAAGTAGAAGAAGAATATAGGACTTAGAATGACACTCCATCCATCCACAGCCAAGAAATGAATGACTGGGGTCAAAAGAGCTTTGCATGGACTCAAATGGAATTAAAAGTTCAGAGCATGTAACCAAGACAACAGTATAATTGGATGTCAGAAATCCTAAATTTCTATTTCTCTTGCTTTCCATGTGTTCCTTTCTTATTTGACTTTGTACTTGCATCCTACTCCTAAATCTTTATTTGTCTCTGGTCTTCTATGTTAGCTAAGATGCTAACAGGTTAGGGTAAATAAATGAGACAATGAAATGGCCTGTTGAGTGAAGAACAACTTCATTGGAATACAGGACTCAAAGATGATGTAAATTTGATAGATGGGAAGGAAGTAGATATGCCAATCAGAAGAAAAGACAAGAGGATGAAGTACACACTAAATAGTTTTTGTTGGGAAACAATGTGTATGTGGTGGTGTTGGGAATATGGTGAAAGAGGCGGAGGTTTAGGTGGTCTAGGGTAGAGGCAAGGAGACTTGGTGTGGATGACTGGTATATTGTATATTTTTCTCTTTTCAACATGGTTGCAGTGTAACTCCACTCCTTGGTCCCAGTTGATAAATCCAGTCATCTTTTCCTGCTCTAAGACGAGCTGAGTTCTTTTGCTAAAATTTTTGGATGAGAGTGGAGAAATAAACAAGACTCTTCTTTCAGTTCCTGGTCTATAAAATGCAAAATTCATGTATCATTAAGAGTTCTGTGCAAAAAAAAACTGACATGGTTCTATTAAGTAAAGAACGAAATTTATCAGAAAGATACTGAGGACATTAACAGAAGATAAACAAACTTTGGGAAACCTAGGAACCTAAATCTTTGGATCTAGTTTCAAGATCTCAGAGACCATCTCTTTAGAGTGCTACGATTGCATGATGGGAGACCCCAATCCAATTACTTTCCTTCATTCCTCTCCCCTAAGGACACTGATCTCTACATTGAAAGTGTGAATGGTGTAGCCTGAATAACACATCAACTTCCGTAGGGTGGGCTGAGGGATGGGAATGAAGGGGGAGGGATTCCTACAATTACCACCCCCAGCAAATTCAGGTGGTGTTGGAGAGGGTCAGACATACACCCAAAGAAGGGATATCAAGAAGATCAAAAACAGATGAACACATTATAATTTGGGAGCTGACACTCCCAAAACTGCTTATGTTTTCTATCATGATAACAAACGAAGTGCAACAGAGAAAAGGAGGTTGTGAAGCAGGGGGAGGGAAGAAGAGAGAGAGAAAATGAATAATTTGAAATGTCAAGAAGTTCAAAAGATGTTTAGTTGGTAGCTCAAAGCACTGCCGCAAATTCCTGGCACACAACTATTTGAAACAAAGAAAATAAAAACAATATATCTATTGTTTTTTGAAAGAAAACGTTGAAGTATGACTTTGTGTCATGGAAAATACTCTTGAAACTTACTTTGGTAACACTTTTTCATTGTGTAGTCTGTATCTATTTTTCCCCTTTTACATGTTTTACAACCCCAAACTTAATACTTACAGTGGGTTAATGGCAACAATAAACAGTAGGTCATTTAGTGAAGATTTTTCTTTATCACTACAGAGTTAATTAAAAGAGGCCCATCTTCAGTTTTCCTCAAAGGCAAATAACACATGGGATGCATTTGCAAACTCCTCATTGAAAGCCACTAGGGAAATCAAGTGCCATCAGTCACTCCACCCCGACCCAGAACTTTTCAAAGTTCTGTTTTTATTAGCTTCATGTGAGTTAAAATAATGGACTCATACAATCTTACTAGAAGAGTTACTTTACATTATTTTAAGAAAAAATATTAACCTAATTTGATGTTCTCATTTAACTTTTCCATTGTTCCTATTTTTACATGCAAAATATGTTAACACTTTGACCAGCCTTCTTGCTACCTTTTCCTAAGAATTATAATCCATGGTAACAACACGAATGGTCATCAATCAGACAGTAATTAAATAAACAAACTATAGCTTATGCATATATGGAATACTATGCAGAAGTTAAGAAGAATAAGGTAGCTCCATCTGAACTGTCAATGACACAATGAAGAAAGCAAGTTACAGAGCATACCCTATATTTTATAATTTATGTATAAATTAAGCAAAAGCAAAATTACACCCATGTGTAGGTAAATGCATTGAAGAGGGTCTGAAAGAGCCTGAAAGGGTACACATCTGGGGAGGGAAATAGATTGGTCATAGGGAAAAGGATATAATTCTTTTTAGTATTATTTGACTTGTAATGGGGATGTATTACTAGAACAATTTAAAATAAATTAAAAAATCTTAAAAGAATCATTATCTAAAGGGTTTTAAAAAAAAAACTAGTGAGGGATGCCTTGGTGGATCAGTCAGTTAAGCATGTAACTCTTGACTTCGGCTCAGGTCATGATCTCATGGTTTGTGAGCTTGAGCCCAGTGTCAGGGTCTGTGCTTGGCGTGGAGCCTGCTTAATATTCTCTTTCTCCCTCTCCCTCTCCCCTGCTTGTGCTCTCTCTCTCTCTCAAAAAATAAATAAATAAATAAAATAAAAAAAGAAACTAGTGAAAACAACATGAATAGTAACCTTCATTACCACAAATCCTGAGTTAATTCAAGCTCATTCTAATCAAAATGCACTGTCTGCCCAACTGATAATGAATTTTTAAAGGTCAAAGGTCGAATCTGTAATTTCAATGTTTGGACCCTCTAGCATTGAGTATACTGGCATGGTTGAAGTGGGGTTAGTACTCTAAGGATCAATGCTTGTTTGAATTCTACTTACTTGTACAGTAATTGTGTCTTGTATGCCAGAAACTTGGTTACAGTTCTCATTGAGAGAACATAGGTATTCTCAACAACATACCATAAAAATCAATAAAGAACTTTTACTGAACAACTACTATGTGCTGGACACTACAATAAGTGCTTTGAATATAAATAATAAATCTTGGGGCGCCTGGGTGGCGCAGTCGGTTGAGCGTCCGACTTCAGCCAGGTCACGATCTCGCGGTCCGTGAGTTTGAGCCCCGCGTCAGGCTCTGGGCTGATGGCTAGGAGACTGGAGCCTGTTTCTGATTCTGTGTCTCCCTCTCTCTCTGCCCCTCCCCCGTTCATGTTCTGTCTCTCTCTGTTCCAAAAATAAATAAACATTGGGAAAAAAAAATTAAAAAAAAAAAATAAATCTTTTTTCAATGTTTATTTATTTATTTTGAGAGAGAGAGAGAAAGAGAGCACAAGTGGAGGAGGGGCAAAGAGAGAGAGAGAGAGAGAGAGAGAGAGAGAGAGAGAGAGAGAATCCCAAGGAGACTCCACACTCACTTCAGTGCCCAACACAGGGCTCTCTCTCATGACCATGAGACCGTGACCTGAGCTGAAATCAAAAGTCAAGCACTTAACCAACTGAGTCACCCAAGTGTGTGAATAATGTATCTTATTTAATAGTCTTTAACAAGCTAGTAAGACATATCAGGTGTACCAAATGCTTTCCAAACCTTAAAATCACCTTGGAAGCTTCTTAACAAGAGATTCTCTTTGAATTAATAAAAGGATGGGCCACAAGCAGCATTTTTGTTTAAAGGCTCTCCACTGATTCTGCATATAAGTATTTCATTAACAAAATATAATTTTATTATCATTCACATGCTACTTACCTTAATCTGGAAACTTTAAATACTTCTTAAATTCCTAATATTTAAGTATGAAATCAAATGCATTATTATATTCAGAACATGGTTTTAAAACAAAGGCTGAGATGAAACCTGCAGCTCATCATGTACAAAATGTCTTCTGGAAACAGTATGTGTTATATGACACATGTACTACATTACCCACTGATATAATTGGCATTTCCTTGCTTTTATTGGTTTCAGTCTGAACTTTCATGAAACTCTTGTAAATTCATTAACTTACAAGGAAGATAATGTGGTCTGAGGGCCAGACTGGAGCCAAGATATGCCATCGTTCTAATCCCAGCTCTATAGTTGACTCTCACTGTGGTTCTTGAAAATCAATAATTCTAAGATTTGCAACTACAGAGTGAGTCAAATATGACAGCAGTCCCAGTAACATTTCGAGAAGTGAAATGTAAAAATATGAAGATCACATGTGTTTACTTTGGGTGCCATAAATCCAAAATGGTAGTGCCAACTCAGAAGAACAGCTATTTCAAAAGAACTGTCCAGTTTTCCTGCCAAAAAAAAAAAAAGAGAAGAAAAGAAAAGAAAAAAGAAGAGAGAAGAGAAGAGAAGAGAAGAAAAGAAAAGAAAAGAAAAGAAAAGAAAAGAAAAGAAAAGAAAAAAAAGAAAAGAAAAAACCTTTGCTTAGTAAGAAAAATACTCATCCAGGGGCTCCTGGGTGGCTCAGTCCGTTAAGCATCCGACTTCAGCTCAGGTCACAATCTCGCCATCAGTGAGTTCGAGCCCCGCGTTGGGCTCTGGGCTGATGGCTCAGAGCCTGGAGCCTGCTTCCGATTCTGTGTCCCCCTCTCTCTCTGCCCCTCCCCCGTTCATGCTCTGTCTCTCTCTGTCCCAAAAATAAATAAACGTTAAAAAAAAATTTTTTTTTAAAAAGAAGAATACTCATCCAGATGTGTATTAAAATAGGTATAATATATGTGGCTGACATTATCTAACAAGAACAGTTATAAAGCAGACCAAGGTACATCAAGATATCCAGTAGTCTTAATTTAACTGAAGTTACTGATTCACTGAGTGATTCACTGTTTAGTTTCAGTAAAGTTTTTTTAAAAAATTAGATGGTGAAATGACGTTCTTGATTTTGCAGGCAGTATAAAAACATAACTATCTATGTTGATATGCCAATATCACATCTCTGCAGTTGTTAAATGCATAGACATTGCTGTTCACCTGGTAAATAAAGATGAGGAATGAAAAAAATATTCATCAAGGGGCACCCCGGGTGGCTTAGTGGGTTAAGTGTCTAACTCTTACAGCTCAGGTCATGATCTCATGGTTTGTGGGATGGAGACCAGCACGGGGCTCTGTGCTGACAGTGCAGAATTGGCTTGGGATCCTCTCTCCCTCTTTCTCTGCCTTTTTCCTGCTCACTCTCTCTCTCCCTCTCTCAAAATAAATAAACATTTTTTTTTTAAGAAAAGAAAAAATATTCATCAATATATCTCAAATACACCAAAAATTAAAGTTTATTATCCCAAGTCAATATGTCTTTATCACTGATTCCAAAGTATTCAAGAAATACATAAAGACTAATTCCTTTATATAATTCTAAATACTTAGCATTTTATCATCAATTTACAGAAAGGGAGAACATATGTTTAAAGTTTTCACCTAGTTGATAAATCTACACTTAGTGAAATAAGGTAGTATAAAATGTAATTAATATTATTTGCATTTTTAATAAAGGAATTACATTAAGAATAATACCAAATTATTATGGGGTTTTTTTTTTTTTTGGTTTTCATTTGTTAAACTGAGATTAAACATTATTTTAAAAATTTCAGTGTTGTCTCTCCTTTCATCCTTTTTCCTTTCCCCAAACTGCAATCCAAATTGCTTCAAGAACATGAACTAGCTTTGTAAAATAATGTTTTGCTGACACAAATGACAATAATTCAAACATAGATTAAATTTCACTTTCTAATCTTAAGGGCTTTTTTAAAAATAGAAATTTGTTTGGAAAGTAATAATTTGGTGTTTACTGAACCTCAAACATTCAGAAGGAATCTTTGATCTCTTGTTCACTCTCGTAAATCTCTCAGCAGCAAACCATATTTTAGTAGCATAAAAAATCAGGTCACAGCCCTCCCCTTTACTACTCAGAATTCTCTCTATGTTAGACCTTTTTAAAAGAGCATCTCATCTAAAACCCCACAGTATCTTCCTGGAATTAATTATCATAATGCTTTAGTATCAGGATAACCGAGACTGGAAAATTAAAAGAAAAACTAAAAAAAAAAAAAAAAAGAAAGAAAGAAAGAAAGAAAAAAGATATTTTAAAAGAGTGGTAATTTTATTAAATGCAATTCATACTTAAAAATAATTTTTATTCACCTTCTATAATTTAAAAACATTTTTTAAATATTTATCTATTTTGGAGAGAGAGAGAGAGAGAGATGGAGACAGAGCAGGTGCTGGAGGGCCAGAGAGCGAGGGAGACAGAATCTGAAGCAGGCTCCATGAGCTGTCAGCACAGAGCCTGATGGGCGGGGCTCCCACTCACAGGGAGACCATGACCTGATCCAAAATCGGACACTTAACCGACTGAGCCACCCAGGTGCCCTTACCCAAGGAAAATGAAAACACTAACTGGAAAGGTTTTTTTTTTCTTTACTGTTTGGTTGCATTCATGAGTGGTTAAGTAATATCACTCAACTACATACTTGCATCAAATTTGAGAATTTCTCTGATGATGTTTTTGAAGAATTTATAGCCATTAGATAAGAATTTTATTCAGACTTTCTTGGTTGAAAGCAATGAAAACTTAGTTATTCAGATAATAAACTGGGATCAATTCAAATCAACATTTGTTCTGTGAAGACCATTACTCATCAAACTATTTCAACTTTGTGTCATAATGAAGTAACATCTATGTGTGTATTGTGAGAAATATTAGATTATCATATTAAGTATTTCATTCTAGAACTGTCTCATAAGTATATAAATGAAAAAACTAAAATAATAAGGGTGCACATTAACAGTGGTATTGTTCTATTTCAGCATTTTAAAAATGCTATATTTCATGGTTTGTATCTTATCAATTGCGTTTTTTGTAACATATCAGTAGCAGTGTGTCCATACCAGAAAAAAAATCACATGAAAGATATACTTCCCAGGCCAATGTATAGTTGGCCCTAACATTAAAAAAATAAAATAGAGGAGGAAGTGCGTAGGTTTTGCATAAATATACATGGAACAAATGAAACAGATCTGTGATGAAGCAAATTGTTTGCATGTGTGGCTTTATCTTTATAGCCAAAATGGCTTACTCAGTCAAACATGTGAGCTGAATCTGGCTCTTGCTCTAGAAATTATCCCAACCATGTCATATCGCTCACAACACCTCCCAACTTTGCTAGAGCAGTTTAACCCTGCACACTTCCACGTAGCTGGTACTATGCGAGGCTCTGTTCTAGACACTGCAGGTGACGCCAAAGAAAGATTCCTCAGAAGGCTCGCGGGGCAGCAGGCATAAGGAGTTACAAAACAAAACAGAGTAAAGCATCATTTATAAAATTCATGGGGATTCAAAGATCAGAGACATTCTGCCCAACTTAAGGGGGTGAGGAGATAAAAGGATTTCTTGAAGGAGTCTCTCAAGACTATAGGGGATTTCAACTGGTGGTGAGAGTATAGAAGTTGAGGCAGGAAACTCAGGATGAAGAGGTCTCAGGGGCTGAGAATTTAATGGCAAGCTAAGGATAAGGAATAGAATTAGAGACGTCGTACTTTCATTTCTCAAACAAGACTTGAGCCAATTAAACGAGGAGCAAGCTTGCTTTGCCATGATTACAACTGCTCATTAACAATTAAAAATGAAAATCTCTTTCACATGACTGGATGCAGCTCCTTAACTCAGTTCAGTGAAGCATTCAACATCAATATAAGTTAATGGCATTACTTAGAACTGATTTTATTGCTTTATGTATTTTTGAAACTGAATACTTTCTTTTCTGTATATGTAATAATTTAAAATGTAACCTAACTGAGCAAGCAATATCCCAATGGGTCATTACTGCTTCATTCATGAAATGTATATGAGTGATGTCTGTACTGTACTAAATAATTTGTTTATTCAGAGAGGTAAATTTCTTGGCATTTTATAGAACTGGAAGTCCCAATTTTCTCAGCAGTATTATCCTTTTTCTATCAACATTTTTGTTATTACATAGGAATCATAACTAATCTATAAATATTTATTAATACAGGAATTGTATTTCATATGTGTGACTCCACTGCTCTGAAATATATTGGGATTGTATCTGAACCTACATTTATTCCATTTACTCATGGGGGCAGAAGCGACTTGCATCACTATAAAAGGAAGCTATAAATTAATATGTGGCTGCCACAAGAATTCACATACTTTTAATTTAATTTTTACCATAGTTTTATAGAGTCATATTACCAGCCTTATTATTTATGAGAAAACTGATGGTCATTAAGGTAAATTAATTTCCCCACAAGCTAGTTGCCCACAAGCATGGCTGCTACTCAAATGAGAGCCTATTAAATTCCAAACTACATATTCTTTCCCTTATATTACAGTGTCTTTCTGAAAGAAAAGAAAGGCTTGTGAAGTGAGACACTAATTGTCAAATTGTAGTGTTTTATATATAAACACACACATACTCATATATGTATAAGTTATATATGGGATTCATTTATCATTGGTGTTCTGTCTCTTCTTTTTTGGTTAGGCATAACATTAAATTTTAAGGTATCAAACAGGCATTACCTATTTCATAAACCAAAAAAGCAGTTTATGGATATTCTTTTATATTATTTGTATTCTGAAATCAAAAAAGCACAGTGATATAAACTCCGCAGTGTTTGGAATTGGAACATCCAACATTTTCCCCCAAACCTAAAATTTATTTTTCCAAGGAATTTTTCCCATAATTTAAAAACCATGTTTTGTTTAAAAGATAATAGGGCAATTTAATCCAAATATTTCTGACTCACTTACACTCAAGCTTATTAAAAACATTCTTTGGTGGGACGCCTGGGTAGTTCAGTCGGTTGAGTATCCAACTTTGGCTCAGGTTATAATCTCAACGGCTTGTGAGTTCGAGCCCCGTGTTGGGCTCTGTGATGACAGCTCAGAGCCTGGAGCCTGTTTCAGATTCTGTGTTTCCCTCTCTCTCTGCCCCTCCCCCACCACCACTCATGCGCCTTCCCCCCCAAGAATAAATAAAATATTTAAAAAAATTAAAAATATTCTTTGCTAAGGGTTATTGTGAATAAACATATTTTGAAGATTGAATACATTAAAAAAAATTTTTTTTCATGAATACATTAATGGAGTATAAATTCAATACTTGGAGGGTTTAGGGTTAATTTAAAACCAAGGAACTACAGGTAACAGACATGTATAGCAAAATCACAGAAGTAAGGAAGAAAGGGGAAAAGAGAAGATGAAATGAATCAAAGAATGGAGAAAGGAAGGGAGAGAGAAGTGGAAGAAAAGAGAGGGGAAAGGAAGGAAGGAAGCTACGAAGGAAACATTTATCATTTCAATATTGCTTTTCAATGTCAGTCTTTTTGCCTGTATAACCTCACATTCCCTCACAGCTCTGCATCTGATATCATGAGCCTATTTTATAACTAAATAAAGATGGCACAAAAACAGACACATAGACCAATGGAATAGAATAGAAACCCCAGAACTAGACCCACAAACATATGGCCAACTCATCTTTGACAAAGCAGGAAAGAACATCCAATGGAAAAAAGACAGTCTCTTTAACAAATGGTGCTGGGAGAACTGGACAGCAACATGCAGAAGGTTGAAACTAGACCACTTTCTCACACCATTCACAAAAATAAACTCAAAATGGATAAAGGACCTGAATGTGAGACAGGAAACCATCCAAACCCTAGAGGAGAAAGCAGGAAAAGACCTCTCTGACCTCAGCCGTAGCAATCTCTTCCTCGACACATCCCCAAAGGCAAGGGAATTAAAAGCAAAAGTGAATTACTGGGACCTTATGAAGCTAAAAAGCTTCTGCACAGCAAAGGAAACAACCAACAAAACGAAAAGG
>NW_024421909.1:0-14074 GCF_014898765.1 Herpailurus yagouaroundi | reverse complement strand
AAAATGCTCAACATCACTCATCATCAGGGAAATACAAATCAAAACCACAATGAGATACCACCTCCTACCTGTCAGAATGGCTAACATTAACAACAACAGATGTTGGCGAGGATGTGGGGAAAGAGGATCTCTTTTGCACTGCTGGTGGGAATGCAAACTGGTGCAGCCACTCTGGAAAACAGTATGGAGGTTCCTCAAAAAACTAAAAAATAGAGCTACCCTACGACCCAGCAATTGCACTCCTAGGCATTTATCCACGGGATACAGGTGTGCTGTTTCAAAGGGACACATGCACCCCAATGTTTATAGCAGCACTATTGACAATAGCCAAAGTATGGAAAGACCCCAAATGTCCATCGATGGATGAATGGATAAAGAAGATGTGGTATATATACTCAATGGAGTATTACTCGGCAATCAAAAAGAATGAAATCTTGCCATTTGCAACTACATGGATGGAACTGGAGGGTATTATGCTAAGTGAAATTAGAGAAAGACAAAAATCATATGACTTCACTCATATGAGGACTTTAAGAGACAAGACAGATGAACCTAAGGGAAGGGAAACAAAAATAATATAAAAACAGGGAGGGGGACAAAGCAGAAGAGACTCATAAATATGGAGAACAAACTGAGGGTTACGGGAGGGGTTGTGGGAGGGGGGTGGGCTAAATGGGTAAGGGGCATTAAGGAATCGACTCCTGAAATCATTGCTGCACTGTATGCTAACTTGGATGTAAATCAAAAAATAAATAAATTATAATTTATTATAATTTATAAGATTTATACATCCAAAAATAAAAATAAAAATAAACTGTGGTAAGGAAAGTTGTTGATAACAATGTGATAGTACAGAATAGCATGGATACGAACAGCAATAGTGGGCTCTGTTTAAGAAGGAGCATGGGTTCCAGAATCAAAATGCGTTGGAATCCTACTTACTGACCTTGTGAACTAATCTCCATATCCCGTTGCCTCATCTGTAAATGCAGGTAATTTACATAGAACTCACACATGGAGTTGTTAACACGAATTGCATGAATTGATACACTATGTATGTATGTGTGGGTACTTAATATATGTACATATTAAATAATATATGTACATATAAAAGTATATGTGTATATCTATAAATTAGATTATTCTATATGTACATAATATATATGAAGTTATAGGTATATATGTAATATTATACAAATGCCTAACATAACACCAATAATGTAATGTTAGCTATATTGTATATTTCAGTATGCAATATCTATGAATTATTAATTTTTAAAAACATCTTTCATTCAAACGAGAAAGCCACACTTTTGGGGCTTTTTTTTTCTTTTTTTTTTTAATATTTATTTTTGAGATGATCGGATTTTGAGACATTTATTTTGAGATGATCGGAAGTGTGCTCTGTGCTGACAGGCTGATGTGGGGCTCGAACTCACAAACCAGGGAGATCATGACCTGAGTTGTAGTCGGATGCTCAACCAACTAAGCCACCCAGGTGCCCCCGGGGCTTTTTTTTTTGTTTAAGTTTTATTTACTTATTTTTGAGAGAGACAGAGAGAGAGCATGAGCAGGGGAAGGGCAGAGGAGTGGGGACAGAGGATCTGAAGCAGGCTCCATGCTGACAGCAGAGAGTCATTTCAGACTCACCAACTGTGAGATAATGACCTGAGCCAAAGTCGAATGCTTGCTTAACCGATTGAGCCACCCAGGCGCCCTTTGTTAGCTTTTCATATGGAGATTTTCAATTGTTTATAAAACTAGAGAAAATAATATAATGAACCCCCATGGCCCTATCACCTAGTTTCAATAATTATCAACACATGGCCAATTCTGTTCATTCTGTACCCCATGTCCCCTCCCGCAGTCAGCTGGGTTATTCTAAAGCAAACCCCAGATCTCCTATTATTTCGTTCCTACACACTTGACTATCACACGGTATTTCTTAAAGTTCAATATTTATTTAATATTGCCTCCATGCATCATCTGTTGTATTCATCAGTCTGCGATGTCCCCTGACACTGAGTGTCTCTTCCACACCAGCATTTGCCACAGAAATTCTAACTGAATACTGAGTCAGTAATGAAAACTTCGGAGCAACAGGTTTGGGTTTTTGTTGTTGTTGTTGTTGTTGTTGTTGTTTGGCTAAAAAGTATTTCACTTCTCAAAAAAGATGTGCCCTCTCCAAGGAAGGAACATTGCCTTCAGCCGCTGGCTCCCGCCTGGTGAGAATCCAGGGGCTCCTTGTTTATCCATGGAAACCCAGCACAGGCTGAATTATCACAGTCAGGGAAGGAGAGGTCTCCTAATTACACAGATTTCTGGCACGCAGAGCAGGATATGGTCCATTTTAAGAAGGAAACCACTTCTCCAGACACTTGAAGGTTTTAGGATATACACCCAATACTTCAGGGATTAAACCATTGTCTGCCTAGAGTGTTTCTTATACAGTACCAATGTCACTTTCACACTGAAAATAGACCGAATTTTTTTTTCTTCAAAGCACTTTGTAACTATGTTAACATTTTCAACCATCGGTTTAACATACACAGGTAATACACCTGCCTAAAACTCCTTACACTGAGAGCCCTTTGAGACAGAAGAAAGGGCAGATAATAAGGTCCTCATTCAACTGTATCTTTTTGAAACTCAGCCCCACTGTCACTACACACTAATTGACCGACAGACAACGCTGACGTGATAAGAGGCAGGATCACGCTGCGCTTTGGGACGGTTTTGAGTTTCTCTGGAAAGGGTTATCTTATTTTCCAGTATACTTACTAACAGTAACCAACGTCAGGGTGTCTCAGACTTTGTGAGTAGTGTCGATATTACTGTTAATAAGGGGGTCTCACACACACAAAAAAAAAGGCTATTTAATCCTCACGAACCTATGCGGTTGGGAATATACCCATTCTACAAAGGAGGACACTACAACTAAAGTGTGAGGGAATCCAGGAACACACACACATACGCACACCCACACACATACAGTATCCCAGTTTGTAGTTTAAGAAGCTGAGTGGATTCGCTCACTGAATCGACACTGGTATACAAATCGTGGTGCTCTTCTCTTGTTATATTTATAAAGTCGGCATCTGTCTTCCACTTATTCTCAAAACAGGAAAAAATGTAACCATATCATATCAAGCAGAGAGAGTGTCTAGGCCTAGGTATATACTTCCCGATTTCCTCCATTCTCTTTCAGTCAGCACTATTACACCTTGTCCTGGACATTATTCTCCAGTATCTGGGATGGGATTCCAAGAGCCCCATAGGATAGGTCTCCAATCCCTAGGGCCTCTGCACCTTGAGGATGAGACTCCTGAGGGATGAATAGAGCTGAGCAGCAGCTTACTCTCCCCTGAATCCTGCCTTCTGTCAATCGTGCAAGCCAGAGGCATAAAGGTCCAGGACAGTAGAGTCTTGTAGGATCCAGGAACCTCACACACCTCCAGGAGAGGGGCAAGGAGGTGACTGTTATATCTATGGCTGTTGGCAGATGAGCTGAGGCCGAGATCAAGAATTCATCAGAAGCCTTTTCTTCTTTTAAAATCTTGATCCTTCTGGTAAAATGTAACCTTCCCCTTCTCCACGTTACCATGATGGCGTAGGTGCATTTCCTATGCCCTTGTGCTCCACTGGTTTACTCGTTAGCCTCCTCACTCCATGACAGACTCTGTGAAGGAGGAGATGGGCCCGCTCATCTGCAGCTTCCTCGGGGCCCAACCTTAGAGAAAGTAGGAGCCCGACAAATGTTGATTGACTTTATGATTCAAATCACTGGGGCAACTTGCTGTGACCTTGACTTGGCTCTCACACCATCTGCAGCTAACTTACAGTCACAAATCGCCTGGGGTTTTGTTCATTTGCTTACTTAACACAAACATGCCAGGTGCCAAAGTTCCTTGCTACGTGAGGAATGGAGCAGCTTGAAGTCTCCCTGGGGTACTATTAACTATAAAATTTAAGAACGACTAGAGGTGGAGCTGGCGAGGAAAGAGTGGTTGCAAGATGTAGCTCTTGCCGTCAGTCATCTGTTTTCTCCTCCTAGGAGTCATCTGCCGTTGGGCTAAAGTGGAGTGGTCTGCCTTGCTCGCTCAACAAGTCATACGTGAGACAAGGCCCAAGCCGACCTTCAGCGCACAGCATCATCCTGTGGATTTGAAGCAAACTCTCTCTGCGTCACTGCAAAGCCATGTCAACAATCCACAACTGGAAGATGTTATGGCCCCTGGACTTACTTGTTAGAAATGGGCATCTCTTGGGACGCCTGGGTGGCTCAGTAGGTTGGGTGTCTGGCTTCAGCTCAGGGCACAATCTCACAGTTCATGGGGTCGGGCCCCGCATCGGGCTCTGTACTGACAGCTCAGAGTCAGGAGCCTGCTTCAGATTCTGCATCTCTGTCTCTCTACTCTTCTCCCTTATGTGCTCTCTCTCTTCGTCTTAAAAATGAATAAATGTTCTAATTAATTAATTAATTAATTTTAAAGAAAGAAGAAATGAGCATCTCTTTGCTGACCACTGCACCCTGAAGGAATCCGTTCCTCTTGCTGCCTCAAGCATCTCAGAGTTTGGCTGCCTTTCGAGAAGTGTTGCTAAAGTTAACATTTCTTCCTTCTATCCTATCCCACTACGACTTGTCGTCAGACACACTGCGTGGCATGCCTCCATCATTCCTTCTTTGCCCATGTCCACGCGGGACAGTTGTGTTGCTTGTGAGAACCTGGTGTGATCCCTGCAGTGATCTGCAAGTGCCTGTGAGCTGGGGTGTCCCAGCATCCCCAGGGTCTGCCCGCACCCTCCCCACTCAGGTCGTCTCCCACACCACCATCAGCTCTATCTTCCTAGAATTCCTACTCTCCTGGGGCCGCTCCTCTTCCAGGAATCTACAGTGGCTGTCCATCGCTTAATGCGGAGGGGAAAAAATGGCATATGTGGTGAGTCCCCACTGCCCTATGTACCAGGGATTTCCATGCTCTATTTAAGCCTGTGAGGTAAGTGATAATCTCTTCGTTCCTAAGATGCAGGCTCTGTAGCTCAGAAAGGTTAAGAAACTTGCTCCAGGCCATGCACCTTGTAGGTCACACATCAGCCAGGACCGATCCTGAAGTCCACACCCTCAACACCAGTTGCCCATGAGGGTAGAATACAGATTGGTAAAGCACCCCGGAATTCAAACATTCCTTCATCTGTCCCCACCTAACCGACACATCCTCACCTAGTACTCTCCAGAGACATCTCGGCCACAGTCAGATGGTTCTCTGAAAGGTGCTCACAAACCTGGCTCGTTCAGGCAATGAATAAACACAGAAGGTGCAATGGTGTAATTGACCTCTCACAACTGGGAAAATAAATGGCAGGGTGAAAACCCCTAGGTCTCTGCCTTCGATGGCACCGACTGCCCCACCTGGGATCCTGCCCTTTGTCATTGCCCTCCAACCAAGAGCTACCAGGACCCGCCTATGGTCACCTGGGGCTTCGGGACTCGTCACAGTGAAGGCGACTGCAAGCCTCAGTAAGAGGGTGTAAAAAGGAGCTTATGACAGGATTTGGGATTGTGTTCCATGATTCTGGAGAGGCTTCAAGGAAGTGGGGCTCTGCTTGGGGTAGGATGCTGTCAAGCAGAGGCGATGCTATGATTGGTACCTTAATTCTTATCTAGAAGGCAGGCGCAGGGAGCGAGCCTACAGGTGTAACTGATGAAGAAGCAGCAGGCACTCATATTACCTATGAATAGAGGCATGTTTGGTGGTCACTTTTGTGACCTGGACAATTTCTTGCTTTTGATCGTGGTCAGATGTGATCACAGTTACAGATGGGTCTTGTTTTTGTCTTAAGCCACCACAGTTAGAGTGGCCTTGTCTGACACAGGTGTTCTGTGAGATTGTCTATGTTTATTTAACAAGAGCGTACCACAGACTAGTCAATAGTGTGAGGCCGGCTGCCTTTCTCTTCTCTCGTTCCACTTTCTCCGTATTGCTGGTGTTACAGTTCCCACATTTGATGTCCCCTCCCCACAATCCTGTCTGGACCCTAGGTCTCTCCCTTCACTGAGTTTCTGCCTCCAACATACAACTTAGCACTCCCTGTAGACATGTAGATATGCCCACAGAGGCTGAACCCATGTAGAGGGGTGCAGGCATTTTTGGAGACCAGCCTGGAAATGCTGATGTGCACAGGGAGCCCCAGCAGGGCCCACTCATGTGACCACCAGCCCCCCCCCCCCCCACAACAGCCAAGAGTGACTGGGGAGGGGAGGAAAGGGATTCCTCCTTCCTGAAGAGCCAAGGTGCTGCTGGGGTTTGGGAATCTGAGGGAACGTGCTGCTACCTTGTATCCCTGGCAGATCCCCAGCACAGAGAGCGTGCCCTCGGGGAGGACACCTGCCTGGATATTGTGCTAAGGAGAGGGCTGGCTTGGAAATCACTGGGCAAGATCCAGTGGGAGCTGGGAGTACTGCAGAGTGAAAGAACCATTATATGACCCAACATACATCCACAGATTGGGAGACAAAGGTTATGCCATTTTTGTGCTTTACAAAAGCACTTTAAAAAAATTGTAATACCCACTCACTGTAACAATGGAAACATACTGAGTTACAGAAAGACTTTTTAAAATGCTTTCTTCCTCCTCTGCCCGATCCTACGCTCTTAAAGGAGCTGAGGTTAGCTTATCAGATCATTCCACCCTTCTATGCTTCTACAAACAGAACTGCCTATTTAGAGTCTCACTTTTGCTTTTGACAAAAGCGCAATCATGTTCTTCATGTTATTTTACCACTTGCTTATCTGCACTTAACAAAATGTCTTCTACACCTTTCCAAGTCAATACATATAAATGTGTGGTTCATTTCATTTGATGATTGCATAATATTCCATAGAATGGATGTACCATAATTTATTAAATCAGTCCAGCGTTAACCATGGGGTATGGTTCTCTCTCATCAGCTTTGTTTGCTGATTGTTACATCTGGGCTAGTCTTATTTAGTTGTAATCTCTTAATTAACAAGGACTGTGTCTGAAATACAAATTTCCTTCCTAGAACCTAACACATCATTGCCTACACACATCACACATTTGACATGACATGAATATTCTTTTAATTTTGGAAATGTTCGTAATGTCTTCTTTTGCTAAAAGGAAGACCGTTCTTAGGATGACAGGCTCATATTTGGCACGTTTACTGAGCAGGAGGAGATAATTTTTAATTTCCTAATCCCATATGGTCCAATTTTTCTCCATATGTCAATCTCCTTCCCAACACGTGCATCAGACTTTCCCGTGGAAACGCCCTTGTATCACTACAGCAATCATTTAAGTTCAAACCTCTGCACCACAAAATAATTCCATTTTCAGAGCAAGGGTGCCTATTCAAACACCTTTGTTTTAAAAGATGAGCAAAATGGGGCACCTGGATGGTTCAGTGGGTTGGGTGCCTGCCTCCGGCTCAGGTCATGGTCCCACGGTTCTTGGGTTCGAGCCCCACGTCAGGCTCTGTACTGACAGCTCAAGCTGTGCTGACAGCTTCAGATTCCATGTCTCTCCTCTCTCTCTGCCCCTCCCCCACTCATGCTCCATCTCTGTCTCTCAAAAATAAACATTAAAAAATAATAAAGAGGGAGGAGCCAAGATGGCAGAACAGCATGGAAGCTTTTTGTGTGTCTCGTGTCCATGAAATACAGCCAGACCAACACTAAACCATCATACACACCTAGAAAACTGATTGGAAGATTAACACAACAATCTGCACAACCTGAACCACAGAATTCAGCAGGCACGCGACATGAAGAGCTGAACTTGGGAAGCGAGAAGCCGTGAAAGGTAGGGACTCCTTTTGTGGGTGGAGAGAGGACAGAGTCTGGGGAGGGGGGGGAGCATACGGGAAAAGCACCCCTCCCCAAAAGCAGCTGGAGAGAAAGTGGAAAATTGGAAACAGCCGCAGGGACTAAACTAAAAAGGGAGACAGGAGAGAGGGGAGGGTTTAAATTCCACTAAGACCATAAACAAGGGGAGCGCAAAGGTTGCAACTCCGCAGCTCGATACCTGGCGGTGCTCTGGTGGGAAAGGTGAATCCCCAGGAACAGAGTGGGGTCCGGGAGGTTCTCGGGCCACACGGGAAAAGCGGTTCCACCGCTGGAAGGACATTTGGTAGAGACTGTTGAAGCCACCTGGTTCCAGCAGACCCCGGAAGGCAGCCACAATCACTGGTGCTGGGGCAAGGTCATTGAGGGTAAAGCCTGGTTGCAGATATGTGTTGCAATTTTCCATAATCCCTGAAACACTGATGCTACACTGTCTCGCGATCTTTTTTGGGGGCGGGCTAGCACGGGGCCGCAGTCTCGGGGCACCGGCAACAGCAGGGTCCGGCAAGCGTTCCTGGGTGCAGCCGACATTTGACCATTGCTCATTCAGCCATTGTTTGGTGAGACCCTCCCGCAGAAGGGCGGACTGGGTCAAAGCCGCAGTCCTTCAGAAGTAAGGGGCCAGGGAAAACAGCCGCATCTGAGACAAAACTTGGGAGAGAGGTACTGCCTGGGGCCTGATCATGGAGAGTGAAAAAGCGGGGAGTGGACAAGAGCTGAAGACGGGAGAACCGGTGCACAATTGCTGATCCGGGAGAACAGACTGGCTGGCTGGGTGGCGCCATTTTTCACGGCTCCTGCGCATGCGCATGCGCACCTACGAGCACGGCAACAATCCACCCTAGTAGGCTAGCAGCGCCATCTAGTGGAGAGTGGAGCTGTTACACCTGGCCCCTCCCACTTGGGCCAACTTTGTTCTTCAAGAACACAAGCCTCACTGCCGGCTAATTTATGGACTATAAACAGCTACATGGACTGACCTCTAGGGGAAAATGAAGCAATTTCAGTCCTACTTCAATCTGTTAGCAGGTTCATCTATTCAATTTTTTTTTCTTTTTTTTCTCTTTCTCCTTTTTCTCTTTTACAATTCTTTTCTTTTTCTTGAATACAGAAAGAGAAAAAACTCATTTTTATTTTCAATTTTTATTAAAAATATCTGTCTTTAATTTTTATTACTATATTTTTTACTTTTTTACTTGCATCATTTTATTTTAGTCTACTTCAGTGTACTCACCTTTTCAAATTTTTAAACAATTTCCTTTTTTTTCTTTCTTTTTCTCTTTTTCTTTTTCATTTCCTTTCTTTTCTTGAATGCAGAAAGAGAAAAAATTCATTTTTACTTTCAATTTCTTTTAAAAATATTTTTATTTAACTTATTACTATATACTTTGCTTTTATGTAATTTTTTCAAATTCTATCTTACTCCCATATTTTATTTCAGTCTACTACAGTGTATTCACGTTTTCAAATTTTCAATTTCTTTTTTCTTTTTTCTCTTTTTCATTTCTTTTCTTTTCTCTTAAATACAGAAAATGAAAAAATTCATATTTCTTTTTAATTTTTATTAAAAATATTTTTAATTTTTTCTACTATATTCTCTACTTTTGTGTATATTTTTCAAATTCTATTTTACCCACATCATCTCATTTTAGTCTACTTTAGTGTATTCATTTTTTCAAATTCTCAAACGATTTCCTCCCCCCCCCTTTTTTCTTCATTTCTCTAATCTGTCAAACCACTTTCAACACCCAGACCAAAACACACCTAAGATCTAGCATCATCTATTGGATTTGTGTGTGTGTGTGTTTAATTTTAATTTTTTTTAATTTTAATTTTTTTAATTTCAATTTTTCTACCTCATTAATTCTTTTTCTCCCTTCAAAATGACAAAATGAAGGGAATCATCCCAAAAGAAAGAGCACAAAGAAACGACAGCCAGGGATTTAACCAGCACAGATACAAGCAAGATGTCTGAACCAGAATTTACAATCACAATAATAAGAATACTAGCTGGAGTCGAAAATAGATTAGAATCCCTTTCTGTAGAGATAAAAGAAGTAAAAAATAGCCAGAATGAAATTAAAAATGCTATAACAGCTGCAATCATGGATGGATGCAGTGGCAGCAAGGATGGATGAGGCAGAACAGAGAATCAGCGATGTAGAGGACAAACTTATAGAGAATAACGAAGCAGAAAAAAAGAGGGAGACTAAGGCAAAAGAGCACGATTTAAGAATTAGAGAAATCAGTGACTCATTAAAAAGGAACAACATCAGAATCATAGGGGTCCCAGAGGAGGAAGAGAGAGAAACAGGGGTAGAAGGGTTATGTGAGCAAATAATAGTGGAAAACTTTCCTAACCTGGGGAAAGACACAGACATCAAAATCCAGGAAGCACAGAAGACTCCCATTAGATTCAAAAAAACCGACCATCAGCAAGGCATATCATAGTGAAATTCACAAAATACTCAGGCAAGGAGAGAATCACGAAAGCAGCAAGGGAAAAAAAAGTACCTAACCTACAAGGGAAGACAGCTCAGGTTTGCAGCAGACCAATCCACAGAAACTTGGCAGGCCACAAAGGAGTGGCGGGATATATTCAGTGTGCTGAATCAGAAAAATATGCAGCCAAGAATTCTTTATCCAGCAAGGCTGTCATTCAAAATAGAAAGAGAGATAAAAAGTTTCCCAGACAAACAAAAATTAAAGGAATTTGTGACCACTGAACCAGCCCTGCAAGAAAACTTAAGGGGGACTCTCTGAGGGAAGAAAAGATGAAAATATATATACCAAAAGCAACAAAAGATTAGAAAGGACCAAAGAACACCACCAGAAACTCCAACGCTACAAGCATCATAATGGCAATAAATTCATATCTTTCAGCACTCTAAACGTCAATGGACTCAATGTTCCAATCAAAAGACACAGGGTAACAGAATGGATAAGAAAACAAGATCCATCTATATGCTGTTTACAAAAGACCCACATTAGACCTAGAGACACCTACAGACTGAAAATAAGGGGACGGAGAGCCATCTATCATGCTAATAGTCAACAAAAGAAAGCCGGAGTAGCCATGCTTATATCAGACAATGTAGACTTTAAAATAAAGACTGTATCAAGAGATGCAGAAGGGCATTATATCATAATCAAGGGGTCTATCGACCAATAAGACCTAACAATTGTAAACATTTATGCGCCAAATGTGAGAGCACCGAAATATATAAATCAATTAATCACAAACATAAAGAAACTCATCGATAATAATACCATAATAGTAGGAGACTTCAACATCCCACTCACAGCAACGGACAGATCATCTAATCAAAAAATCAACAAGGAAACAATGGCTTTGAATGACACACTGGACCAGATGGACTTAACAGATATATTCAGAACATTTCATCCTAAAGCAGCAGAATATACATTCTTCTCCAGTGAACATGGAATGTTCTCCAGAATAGACCATATACTGGGACAAAAATCAGCCCTAAGTAAGTACAAAAAGATCGAGATCATACCGTGCATATTTTCAGACCACAATGCTATGAAACTCGAAATCAACCACAAGAAAAAATTTGGAAAGGTAACAAATACTTGGAGACTGAAGAACATCCTACTAAAGAATGAATGGGCTAACTAAGCAGTTAAAGAGGAAATTAAAAAGTATATGGAAGTCAATGAAAATGATAGCCACAACCCAAAACCTCTGGGCCGCAGCAAAGACGGTCATAGGAGGAAAGTATATAGCAATCCAGGCCTTCCTAAAGAAGGAAGAAAGATCTCAGATACACAACCTTACCTTACAGCTTAAGGAGCTGGAAAAAGAACAGCAAATAAAACCCAGAACCAGCAGAAGACAGGAAATAATAAAGATTAGAGCAGAAATTAATGTTATCAAAACCAAAAAAAAAAACAAAACAAAACAGTAGAACAGATCAATGAAACCAGAAGCTGGTTCTTTGAAAGAATTAACAAAATTGATAAGCCACTAGCCAGTTTGATCAAGAAGAAAAAGGAGAGGACCCAAATAAGTAAAATCAAGAATGAAAGAGGAGAGATCACAAACAACACAACAGAAATAAAAACAATAATAAGCGAATATTATGAGCAATTATATGCCAATCAAATGGGTAATCTGGAAGAAATGGACAAATTCCTAGAAACATATACACTACCAAAACTGAAACAGGAAGAAATAGAAAATTTGAACAGACCCATAACCAGTAAGGAACTTGAATTAGTAATCAAAAATCTGCCAAAAAACAAGAGTCCAGGACCAGATGGTTTTCCAGGGAAATTCTACCAAACATTTAAGGAAGAGTTAACACCTATTCTCTTGAAACTGTTCCAAAAAATAGAAATGGAAGGAAAACTTCCAAACTTTCTATGAAGCCAGCATTACCTTGATTCCAAAACCAGACAGAGACCCCACTAAAAAGGAGAACTATAGACCAATTTCCCTCGTGAACATGGATGCAAAAATCCTCAACAAGGTATTAGCCAACCGGATCCAACAATACATTAAAAAAATTATTCACCACGACCAAGTGGGATTTATACCTGAGATGCAGGGCTGGTTCAATATCTGCAAAACCATTAACATGATTCATCACATCAATAAAAGAAAGGAAAAGAACCATATGATCCTCTCAATAGATGCAGAGAAAGTATTTGACAAAATACAGCAACCTTTCTTGATAAAAACCCTCAAGACAGTAGGGATGGAAGGATCATACCTTGAGATCATAAAAGCCATATATGAACGACCCATAGCTAATATCACCCTCAATGGGGAAAAACGGAGAGCTTTCCCCTAAGGTCAGGAATAAGACAGGGATGTCCACTCTTGCCACTGTTATTCAACATAATATTGGAAGTCTTAGCCTCTGCAGACAACACAAAGAAATAAAAGGCATCCAAATCGGCCAGGAGGAGGTCAAACTTTCACTCTTCACAGATGACATGATACTCTATATGGAAAACTCAAAAGATTCCACCAAACAACTGTTAGAACTGATTCATGAATTCAGCAAAGTTGCAGGATAAAATCAATGCACAGAAATCGGTTGCATTCCTATATACCAACAATGAAAGGACAGAAAGAGAAATCAAGGAATCAATCCCATTTACAGTTGCACCAAAAACCATAAAATACTGAGTTGCACCAAAAACCATAAATCTAACCAAAGAGGTGAAAAATCTATACACTGAAAACTATAGAAAACTGATGAAAGAAATTGAAGAAGACACAAAGAAATGGAAAAAAATTCCATGCTCCTGGATAGGAAGAACAAATATTGTTAAAATGTCGATACTACCCAAAGCAATCTACATATTCAATGCAATCCCTGTCAAAGTAACACCAGCATTCTTCACAGAGCTAGAACAAACAATCCTAAAATTTGTATGGAACCAGAAAAGACCCCAAAGAGCCAGAACAATCTTGAAAAAGAAAACCAAAGCAGGAGGCATCACAATCCCAGACTTCAAGCTATACTACAAAACTGTAATCATCAAGACAGTATGGTACTGGCACAAGAACAGACACTCAGATCAATGGAACAGAATAGAGAACCCAGAAATGGACCCACAAACTAATCCCTTGGAGCCTCACTTAGCCAACTAATTTTTGACAAAGCAGGAAAGAATATCCAATGGAATAAAGACAGTCTCTTCAGCAAGTGATGCTGGGAAAACTGGACAGCGACATGCAGAAGAATGAACCTGGACCACTTTCTTACACCATACACAAAAAGAAACTCAAAATGGATGAAAGACCTCAATGTAAGACAGGAAGCCATCAAAATCCTCGAGGAGAAAGCAGGCAAAAACCTCTTTGATCTTGCCCGCAGCAACGTCTTACTCAACACACCTCCGGAGGCAAGGGAAACAAAAGCAAAAATGAACTACTGGGACCTCATCAAATTAAAAAGCTTCTGCACAGCGAAGGAAACAATCAGCAAAACTAAAAGGCAACCAACAGAAAGGGAGAAGATATTTGCAAACAACATATCAGATAAAGGGTTAGTATCCAAAATCTACAAAGAACTTATCAAACTCAACACCCAAAAAAACAAATAATCCAATGAAGAAATGGGCAAAAGACAGGAATAGACACTTCTCCAAAGAAGACATCCAGATGGCCAACCGACACATGAAAAAATGCTCAACATCACTCATCATCAGGGAAATACAAATCAAAACCA
>NW_024421908.1:0-1124 GCF_014898765.1 Herpailurus yagouaroundi | reverse complement strand
TGCATACTTTCAGACCACAATGCTATGAAGCTTGAAATCAACCACAGAAAAAAGTCTGTAAAACCTCCAAAAGCATGGAGGTTAAAGAACACCCTACTAACGAATGAGTGGGTCAACCAGGCAATTCGAGAAGAAATTAAAAAATATATGGAAACAAACGAAAATGAAAATACAACAATCCAAACGCTTTGGGACGCAGCGAAGGCAGTCCTGAGAGGAAAATACATTGCAATCCAGGCCTATCTCAAGAAACAAGAAAAATCCCAAAGACAAAATCTAACAGCACACCTAAAGGAACTAGAAGCAGAACAGCAAAGGCAGCCTAAACCCAGCAGAAGAAGAGAAATAATAAAGATCAGAGCAGAAATAAACAATATAGAATCTAAAAAAACTGTAGAGCAGATCAACGAAACCAAGAGTTGGTTTTTTGAAAAAATAAACAAAATTGACAAACCTCTAGCCAGGCTTCTCAAAAAGAAAAGGGAGATGACCCAAATAGATAAAATCATGAATGAAAATGGAATTATTACAACCAATCCCTCAGAGATACAAACAATTATCAGGGAATACTATGAAAAATTATATGGCAACAAATTGGACAACCTGGAAGAAATGGACAAATTCCTGAACACCCACACTCTTCCAAAACTCAATCAGGAGGAAATAGAAAGCTTGAACAGACCCATCACCAGCGAAGAAATTGAATCGGTTATCAAAAATCTCCCAACAAATAAGAGTCCAGGACCAGATGGCTTCCCAGGGGAGTTCTACCAGACGTTTAAAGCAGAGATAATACCTATCCTTCTCAAGCTATTCCAAGAAATAGAAAGGGAAGGAAAACTTCCAGACTCATTCTATGAAGCCAGTATTACTTTGATTCCTAAACCAGACAGAGACCCAGTAAAAAAAGAGAACTACAGGCCAATATCCCTGATGAATACGGATGCCAAAATTCTCAATAAGATACTAGCAAATCGAATTCAACGGCATATAAAAAGAATTGTTCACCATGATCAAGTGGGATTCATTCCTGGGATGCAGGGCTGGTTCAACATTCGCAAATCAATCAACGTGATACATCACATTAACAAAAAAAAAGAGAAAAACCATATGATCCTGTCAAT
>NW_024421907.1:0-1714 GCF_014898765.1 Herpailurus yagouaroundi | reverse complement strand
TGCATACTTTCAGACCACAATGCTATGAAGCTTGAAATCAACCACAGGAAAAAGTCTGGAAAACCTCCAAAAGCATGGAGGTTAAAGAACACCCTACTAACGAATGAGTGGGTCAACCAGGCATTTAGAGAAGAAATTAAAAAATATATGGAAACAAACGAAAATGAAAATACAACAATCCAAACGCACTGGGATGCAGCGAAGGCAGTCCTGAGAGGAAAATACATTGCAATCCAGGCCTATCTCAAGAAACAAGAAAAATCCCAAATACAAAATCTAACAGCACACCTAAAGGAAATAGAAGCAGAACAGCAAAGTCAGCCTAAACCCAGAAGAAGAAGAGAAATAATAAAGATCAGAGCAGAAATAAACAATATAAAATCTAAAAAAAAACTGTAGAGCAGATCAACGAAACCAAGAGTTATTTTTTTGAAAAAATAAACAAAATTGACAAACCTTAGCCAAGCTTCTCAAAAATAAAAGGAAGATGACCCAAATAGATAAAATCATGAATGAAAATGGAATTATTGCAACCAATCCCTCAGAGATACAAACAATTATCAGGGAATACTATGAAAAATTATATGCCAACAAACTGGACAACCTGGAAGAAATGGACAAATTCCTAAACACCCACACACTTCCAAAACTCAATCAGGAGGAAATAGAAAGCTTGAACAGACCCATAACCAGCGAAGAAATTGAATCGGTTATCAAAAATCTCCCAACAAATTAAGAGTCCAGGACCAGACGGCTTCCCAGGGGAGTTCTACCAGACGTTTAAAGTAGAGATAATACCTATCCTTCTCAAGCTATTCCAAGAAATAGAAAGGGAAGGAAAACTTCCAGCCTCATCCTATGAAGCCAGTATTACTTTGATTCCTAAACCAGACAGAGACCCAGTAAAAAAAGAGAACTACAGGCCAATATCCCTGATTAATATGGATGCCAAAATTCTCAATAAGATACTAGCAAATCGAATTCAACAGCGTATGAAAAGAATTATTCACCATGATCAAGTGCGATTCATTCCTGGGCTGCAAGGCTGGTTCAACATTCGCAAATCAATCAACATGATACATCACATTAATAAAAGAAAAGATAAGAACCATATATATGATCCTGTCAATTGATGCAAAAAAGGCCTTTGACAAAATTCAACAACTTTCTTAATAAAAACCCTTGAGAAAGTCGAGATAGAAGGAACATACTTAAGCATCATAAAAGCCATTTATGAAAAGCCCACAGCTAACATCATCCTCAATGGGGAAAAACTGAGAGCTTTTTCCCTGAGATCAGGAACACGACAGGTATGCCCACTCTCACCGCTCTTGTTTAACATAGTGTTGGAAGTTCTAGCATCAGCCATCAGACAACAAAAGGAAATCAAAGGCATCAAAATTGGCAAAGAGGAAGTCAAGCTTTCGCTTTATGTAGATAACATGATACTATACATGGAAAATCCGATAGACTCCACCAAAAGTCTGCTAGAACTGATACATGAATTCAGCAAAGTTGCAGGGTACAAAATCAATGTACAGAAATCAGTTGCAGTCTTATACACTAACAATGAAGCAACAGAAAGACAAATAAAGAAACTGATCCCATTCACAATTGCACGAAGAAGCATCAAATACCTAGGAATAAATCTAACCAAAGATGTAAAAGATCTGTATGCTGAAAACTATAGAAAGCTTATGAAGGTAATTGAAGA
>NW_024421906.1:0-2760 GCF_014898765.1 Herpailurus yagouaroundi | reverse complement strand
TTTATAACTATTATCATAAATAGTATTAGAATATTTGCAAAACTTTGGGGTTTACCTTATTTATTGAAGAATAAAGTTATCAGAGAAATTTGTTGAAAGAGAAAACTGAAGAACCTAAAACTAAAATAGAACATATGATATTGAGAAATGCCAGTGATTTAAAATAATATTGAGAGGAGGGAAGATGGCGGCGTAGGAGGACTCTGGGCTCACCGCGCGTCCTGCTGATCACTTAGATTCCACCTACACCTGCCTAAATAACCCAGAAAACCACCAGAGGATTAGCAGAACGGAGTCGCCGGAGCCAAGCGCAGACGAGAGGCCCACGGAAGAGGGTAGGAAGGGCGGCGAGGCGGTGCGCGCTCCACGGACTGGCTGGAGGGAGCCGGGGCCGAGGGGCGGCTCGCCGGCCAAGCAGAGCCCCTGAGTCTGGCTTGCAAAAAGCGGAGGGCCCTGACGGACTGTGTTCCGGCAGCAAGCGCGACTTAGCGGCTGGGAGGTCATAAGTTAACAGCTCTGCGCAGAAAGCGGGAAGGCTGGAGGACAAAGGGAAGGAAAGCTGCTGAGCCCCCGGACCACAGAGCTCAGTTTGGTGGGGAACAAAGGCGCTCGCCAGCGCCATCTTCCCCGCCCATCCCCCAGCCAAAATCCCAAAGGGAACCAGTTCCTGCCAGGGAACTTGCTCGCTCCGCGCAAACACCCAACTCTGCACTTCTGCGGAGCCAAACCTCCGGCAGCGGATCTGACTCCCTCCTGCTGCCACAGGGCCCCTCCTGAAGTGGATCACCTAAGGAGAAGCAAGCTAAGCCTGCCCCTCCTGCCCCTGTGCACCTTGCCTACCCACCCCAGCTAAGACGCCAGATCCCCAGCATCACAAGCCTGGCAGTGTGCAAGGAGCCCAGACAGGCCACCCCACCCCACAGTGAATCCCACCCCTAGGAGAGGGGAAGAGAAGGCACGCACCAGTCTGACTTTGGCCCCAGCGGTGGGCTGGGGGCAGATATCAGGTCTGACTGCGGCTCCGCCCACCAACTCCAGTTATACACCACAGCACAGGGGAAGTGCCCTGCAGGTCCTCACCACGCCAGGGACTATCCAAAATGACCAAGCGGAAGAATTCCCCTCAGAAGAATCTCCAGGAAATAACAACAGCTAATGAGCTGATCAAAAAGGATTTAAATAATATAACAGAAAGTGAATTTAGAATAATAGTCATAAAATTAATCGCTGGGCTTGAAAACACTATAGCTGACAGCAGAGAATCTCTTGCTACAGAGATCAAGGGACTAAGGAACAGTCACGAGGAGCTGAAAAACGCTTTAAATGAAATGCATAACAAAATGGAAACCACCACAGCTCGGATTGAAGAGGCAGAGGAGAGAATAGGTGAACTAGAAGATAAAGTTATGGAAAAAGAGGAAGCTGAGAAAAAGAGAGATAAAAAAATCCAGGAGTATGAGGGGAAAATTAGAGAACTAAGTGATACACTAAAAAGAAATAATATACGCATCATTGGTATCCCAGAGGAGGAAGAGAGAGGGAAAGGTGCTGAAGGGGTACTTGAAGAAATAATAGCTGAGAACTTCCCTGAAGTGGGGAAGGAAAAAGGCATTGAAATCCAAGAGGCACAGAGAACTCCCTTCAGACGTAACTTGAATCGATCTTCTGCACGACATATCGTAGTGAAACTGACAAAATACAAGGATAAAGAGAATATTCTGAAAGCAGCAAGGGATACACGTGCCCTCACATAGAAAGGGAGACTTATAAGACTCGTGACTGATCTCTCTTTTGAAACTTGGCACGCCAGAAAGGATTGGCAGGAGATCTTCAATGTGTTGAACAGAAAAAATATGCAGCCGAGAATCCTTTATCCAGCAAGTCTGTCATTCAGAATAGAAGGAGAGATAAAGGTCTTCCCAAACAAACAAAAACTGAAGGAATTCATCACCACTAAACCTGCCCTACAAGAGATCCTAAGGGGGATCCTGTGAGACAAAGTACCAGAGACATCGCTACAAACATAAAACATACAGACATCACAATGACTCTAAACCCATATCTTTCTATAATAACACTGAATGCAAATGGATTAAATGCGCCAACTAAAAGACATAGGGTATCAGAATGGATAAAAAAACAAGACCCATCTATTTGCTGTCTACAAGAGACTCATTTTAGACCTGAGGACACCTTTAGATTGAGAGTGAGGAGATGGAGAACTATTTATCATGCCACTGGAAGCCAAAAGAAAGCTGCAGTAGCCATACTTATATCAGACAAACTAGACTTTAAATTAAAGGCTGTAACAAGAGATGAAGAAGGGCATTATATAATAATTACAGTGTCTATCCATCAGGAAGAGCTAACAATTATAAATGTCTATGCGCCGAATACTGGAGCCCCCAAATATATAAAACAATTACTCATAAACATAAGTAACCTTATTGATAAGAATGTGGGAATTGCAGGGGACTTTAACACCCCACTTACAGAAATGGAGAGATCATCTAGACACACGATCAACAAAGAAACAAGGGCCCTGAATGATACATTGGATCAGATGGACTTGACAGATATATTTAGAACTCTGCATCCCAAAGCAACAGAATATACTTTCTTCTCGAGTGCACATGGAACATTCTCCAAGATAGATCATATACTGGGTCACAAAACAGCCCTTCATAAGTATACAAGAATTGAAATCATACCATGCATACTTTCAGACCACAATGCTATGAAGCTTGAAATCAACCACAG
>NW_024421905.1:0-2347 GCF_014898765.1 Herpailurus yagouaroundi | reverse complement strand
TTGAAACTAGACCACTTTCTCACACCATTCACAAAAATAAACTCAAAATGGATAAAGGACCTGAATGTGAGACAGGAAACCATCAAAACCCTAGAGGAGAAAGCAGGAAAAGACCTCTCTGACCTCAGCCGTAGCAATCTCTTACTCGACACATCCCCAAAGGCAAGGGAATTAAAAGCAAAAATGAATTACTGGGACCTTATGAAGATAAAAAGCTTCTGCACAGCAAAGGAAACAACCAACAAAACTAAAAGGCAACCAACGGAATGGGAAAAGATATTTGCAAATGACATATCGGACAAAGGGCTAGTATCCAAAATCTATAAAGAGCTCACCAAACTCCACACCCGAAAAGCAAATAACCCAGTGAAGAAATGGGCAGAAAACATGAATAGACACTTCTCTAAAGAAGACATCCGGATGGCCAACAGGCACATGAAAAGATGTTCAGCGTCGCTCCTTATCAGGGAAATACAAATCAAAACCACACTCAGGTATCACCTCACGCCAGTCAGAGTGGCCAAAATGAACAAATCAGGAGACTATAGATGCTGGAGAGGATGTGGAGAAACGGGAACCCTCTTGCACTGTTGGTGGGAATGCAAATTGGTGCAGCCGCTCTGGAAAGCAGTGTGGAGGTTCCTCAGAAAATTAAAAATAGACCTACCCTATGACCCAGCAATAGCACTGCTAGGAATTTATCCAAGGGACACAGGAGTACTGATGCATAGGGGCACTTGTACCCCAATGTTCATAGCAGCACTCTCAACAATAGCCAAATTAGGGAAAGAGCCTAAATGTCCATCAACTGATGAATGGATAAAGAAATTGTGGTTTATATACACAATGGAATACTACGTGGCAATGAGAAAAAATGAAATATGGCCTTTTGTAGCAACGTGGATGGAACTGGAGAGTGTGATGCTAAGTGAAATAAGCCATACAGAGAAAGACAGATACCATATGGTTTCACTCTTATGTGGATCCTGAGAAACTTAACAGGAACCCATGGGGGAGGGGAAGGAGAAAAAAAAAAAAAAAAGAGGTTAGAGTGGGAGAGAGCCAAAGCATAAGAGACTGTTGAGAACTGAGAACAAACTAAGGGTTGATGGGGGGTGGGAGGGAGGAGAGGGTGGGTGATGGGTATTGAGGAGGGCACCTTTTGGGATGAGCACTGGGTGATGTATGGAAAGCAATTTGACAATAAATTTCATATATAAATAAAAATAAAATAAAAAAATAAGAACACATATTCTGCCATTGTCGGCTATAGTGACTTACAAACAGTAATTAAATGAGGCAGATTGTCTATTTCCTACCTTTTTTTGATCTAGTTGTTCCATCCATTTCTGAGAAGAGTGTTAAATTATCCTACTATGATTATGTAATAGGATTATGTATTATGTCAATTTCTGTTTTTAATTCTATCAATTTCCACTTCTATTTTGAGGCTCCTAGGTATATATATAATTAATTTATCTAAAAAGCCAATAGATAACATTAATATTTTGAAATACCTCTTTTACCTCTTCACAAAATTCTACTCTTTATCTGAGAATCTGTTTTATCTGATATTAATATATCCATCCCAGCCTTTTTATGCTGGCTACTTACATGATGTATATTTTTCCATGTATTTAATTTCAATCTTTCTGCATCTTTATATTTAAAATGTCTCTATGATAAATAAAGCTACATTTTATTCCAAAAAATATCTCTTGTAGACAATATGAGTTTAATCTTGGCTTTTAAAAAAATCCATTCTGATAATTTTGGCCTATTTAGTCCATTAGAATTCAATATCGTTAAAATGATTAGATTTAGGCCTAGTAATTTATTATTTGCTTTGTTCCCTCTGTTCACTATTCCTTTATTGTCTTTTATTCTACCTCCTCATTATTTATGTACATTTTAGAATTCCATTTTAATGTTGTCTATTAGGTTTTAAGTGATACTTCTTTGTGTTATATTTTTAGTTTTAAGGATTATAATATGCATCCTTAGTTTTTCAGGGTCTTACAGTTAAACTTAGAGTTAATAACTTAGAGTCAATCTTATACTCCTTCACATATATATAATCCTTGTAACTGTATAGGTCCATCCATATATGCACCCACCATGCTTTATGTTGCAGTTATCATATGTATTACATCTACATACTAATCAACTCTGTAAGACAATGTTAAAAGTTTGTCTTTAAATAGCATTAGAAGAAATTAAGAGAAGAAAGAGTCTTATTAAAGAGTACACTTATCTTGACAAAGCAGGAAAGAACATCCAATGGAAAAAAAGACAGTCTGTTTAACAAATGGTGCTGGGAGAACTGGACAGCAACATGCAGAAGGTT
>NW_024421904.1:0-4934 GCF_014898765.1 Herpailurus yagouaroundi | reverse complement strand
TACAGGTGAGCCACACCATAGCCTGAGAGAGGCTGCTGATTCTGGGAGGAACCTGTCTGCCCACGTTTGAGGTCTGGTTCTAAGCAGACTTTCCAGTAAGCACAGATAAGGGATCACACAGTCCCATTCTGCATTCGGAAACAGGGTGCTGCAGCCAGGGGCCCCCAGAATCCAACAGCAGATCACCATCAGCAAACATAAAAACATTTAGGAAATCCCTATTAGCTGTGTTTATCTACCGGTAGTTTAGTACGGTGTCCTTTATACAGTGAAGAGCAGGTAGAACGGGTTCACCCTGAACACAGCATCCCTTTGAACAGCCTCGGGAGAACTGATTTACCATCATCAGACAGGACAGACAGGGTAACAGAGAAGGAGCTGTGTACTATCACAAGGCCATCATCAAGTTAAATGTTGGATCAGGATATGTGATTTGATCTGTGCTGTAGCCAAATCTGTGCTACAGGATTTACACACTGTCAGGCTTTCGATGATTTATAATAAATTCTACAAGTTCTGTGGGTCTTAACCTTTATCCTACTTTGCTCAATCACAATTATTATAATCAGTAATCCTGCCTGATTAGGTCACCATGCCCTGGATACCTCCCAAGGCCCAGAGGCTAGTCATTACAGCATTTGAGTCATCAGAAACCACTCTAAAAACGGTTTTCAAAAAGTGGAAACAAGATAAAAATTTTTTACAATACAAAAATTATTAGAATTCCAAAGAGTTTGGTAAGGTGTCACATTCCTTTTTAAAAAGCCTTTCTACATACTAACAACAGCCAGTTAGAAAATTTGTGGGAGAGGGATATAAGATCCCTTTCACAACAAAAATTGACTACCTAGACCTGAACATTAAAAGCTTGCCAAGAAAACCAAAAAAAGGGTGGGACCAATAACATAAAAGGAAAATGGAATAAAGAGATAGACCACATTTCTGGAAAACATAATTTAATATTAATTATTAAATTAATCTTTTTAATGTTTATTTCTTTTGAGAGAGAGCATGCACATGTGAGGGAGGGGCAGAGAGAGAGGGAGAGAGAGAATCTGCACTGTCAGCATAGAGCCCAACTCAGGACTTGATCTCATGAACCGAGAGATAATGACTTGAGCCAAAATGAAGAGTCAGACACTTAACCAACTGAGCCACCCAGGTGTCCCGTTATATAGATTTTAAGTCTTTAGAAATTAATCTAAAATGTGTACTAATAAAACCAAATCCCAACAAAATTTTTTTCTTGAGCTTGGCAAAAGGGTTCTAGCCATCACCTAGAATAATAACTACATAAGAAGAGATAAGAAATTTTTTAAAAAGAAAAGCTATTGAGGGAACAGGGCAAGACCTCACTCTCTCAAATATAAAAATATATACTAAAGTCCAATGATTAAGTGAGTAATGGCCCAGCAATAAATAAGCCTATCAGTGCAACAGAACAGAAAAATCCAGACATGGATCCAAGTATAAATAATAACTTAACATATCATAAAACTGGCATCTCAAATCAAGGAGACAAGGTGGATTAGTTAACAAATGGTATTGAAGCCACTGGTTAAAATTTGAGAAAAAAAAATTATTAGATCCCTACTCCAAAACATTCACCAAATTAAACTGTAGATCTAAAAAAGACAAAACATGAAACTATAAAATTATGAGACTACCAGCAAATATTTATATTCTCCTAGAGTGGGACAGGAATTATTTCACACTTGCTGAGATGACTGCAGGCCTCCCTGGATTGCAACTCAGAAAACATGAGTCCTCCCCTCTCCAAACCTCCCCCAGATCCAGGGTCTCCCACTTGGCCTGGGAAGCCAATGAACCTTAAGCAGCAGGCCCCTGGCAGGTAGAGTGTGCTGGGCACAGGAAGAGCCAGGTTCCTGGCTTCCAATGAGGAAGGCTTTTTAGGTACGCTTTTTTGATCAAGTGCGGAAAGAGAGCTCAGAAGGAAAAAAGGGTCCTGAATCTCCAAAACTTCAGTGACTTGTTATTATTTTCTCGTTCTAAGTAAATATTCACTTTTGTATCTAATCCTGTATTCAAAATGTATATTCTTTGTTTTTAAGTTTATTTATTTATTTTGAGAGAGAGAGAGAGAGAGAGAGAGAGAGAGTGCTTGAGCAGGGAAGGGGCAGAGAGAGAGGGAGGGAAAGAATCCCAAGGAGGCTCCATGCTGTCAGTACAGAGCCTGACCCTGGGCTTGAACTTACAAACCGCAAGATCATGACCTGAGCCCAGGTCAGGTTAAGCCCAGCTTAACCCTGAGCCACGCAGGTGCCCCCCTATATTCTTTTTCTTAAAAGAAACCCAAATGGCCTAAGCATCAGGCCCCACAAAATCTGAATCTATGCTTGCTTCCACACTTTGTACTGTAGCAAGCACTCACGCATTTTCCACAAGCCGCCTTGCTGCACCATGAACACACTTAGGAGGAGGTGCTCAATATGCATTCACCAAATAACTATGCATCTACAACATGAATGCTTATAGTCACTGTTAAAAAGCTGCATGTTGGGAAGATTTGAGATCAGGTATGTGAAAATGCTAACAGCGGAGTACCTAATACGTGGTAATAAAAATTTAACAGGAAGAAGGTTTGGAAAAATGTATATTAAGATGGTTATTTCTGGGTGGCAAGAAAATCAGAGGGTTTTTTCCTTTATTTCTTCTATTTGTTTGTATTTTTAATTTTTCCTTTACTTCTTTTTATTTGTGCTTTCTAATCTCTCGGCAATAAGCACACACACTTGAGAAAAAATGGAAAATAAAAAGCTATTTGGGGATGAGCCTAATTAGTATTAACTAGTTAAATTAGTGTACTGTGGCTCTGTAAAAAGAGCAGTTTCAAAGTAACCTACCCAGTCTTGGGAGCTGACCTGTCATGCCGTCACGTGAGCAAGCTGCTGATGGAAGGACCTTCCCTCCCGCCCGCCCCCACACGTACTGGCCACTCCTTGACCATCCCCATTGCAGCATGGAGGGCCTGCAATGGTCTCAAATAGAGAAGACAGACGGTGGGTGTTCAGCCTAGTAGCCCTTGATCTTTCCGGGTTACGAGACCAAGCATGAGCCACACGTCCAGGGGAACTCCAAGCAGGACTGTTTGTGGCCCCTGACATCAGCCGGGAACTGTTCTTGCTCATATGCTGAGATTTTCTGGATCTGGTAGGCGTGGCATTTCAAGGGAGGAAGTTTCATTACCAGGCTATGTATCAGAACGTATAGGAATAGGAGGCTGGGGAGTAGGAGGCCTGGGCTACAGTTCTAGATCTGCTAGTTAATGGCCGGCCATACGGCCTTATGACAGAGGCGTCTGGCCAGCACAAGTGCACTGGGGAAGGCAGCAACCCCAGAGAGACTCAGCCTCAAACTAGCAGCCTCCCTAGGGAAACAACAGGACTGCAGCCACCACGGGCAATGCCTTGAGCAAATGGCTTAACTTCACTGGGGCTGTCAGATCACCTGCACAGCTTGGATAATAGCATCTACCTACACTCAGTCATCAAAATAATGAGGTACATACTCGCTTCAGTGAACCATGTGATGACCCACAGAGGTAGAAAGTACCGTGATGACTACCTTTAGCCACACACAGCAAAGGCAAGCAGACTAGCTCCTTTCTTCTGGCAAACCAGCCTTGGCTAATGGAGACTGGGGAACATCAGTGCTCTGCCTCATACTCCCTCCAGAGGGAGGAGACAGAGGGCCAAAAAGAGAGTGTGAAACAAATGGCAACACAGAGGAAACTTGGGGGGGTCTCCAGGCCAGCCTAGCCTCCTGATAGCAGGGATGAGATGAACACTTGCCAGCTCAGGACAGAATTAGAAAACCAGAAAAAGCTCAGTCTCACTTTACCCACAGGTGGGGCACTCGGGAGGGTAGAGGCAGCCCATGGGAGCATGGGGCGTCTGCCACAGACAGATCTATCGTCTTTCCTCTCAGCGCTCCTCTCCTGGGATTCAAAGTCCCAGGGAGGAGTGTCCAGTTGGCTGTTCTAGGAGGCGTGCCTATGCCCAGCCAGAGCCAATGCCTGCCTTCCACCGACACTACACACAGAACGGGAGTCCCCAAAATGGAAATGACAGCGAAAACCAAAACAAACGTGCTCTCTGGAATGTCCTAAATGTGGAAATACTGGCCACATAAAAGTCAAGCACCTCCACAGATGAGTTTCTCACCGCCTCTCCCTCACCACCAGGCAGGACAAAAGGAGGAATCTGGCCAGAGCAAGTGCACTGGGGAAAGCAGCAACCCCAGAGAGACTCAGAATCAAACTAGCAGCCTCCCTGGGGGAATAAGAGGACTGCAGCCATCGTGGCTGCAGGATTAGAGACAGGGCCCATGGCCGCTGCCCTCTCCATCTTCTCCGACTCCATGTCCAAGTTGGTCACACGTGTCTACCTCTCACAGGTGGCACAGAAATTTCTGTTGGAGACAAAATCAAATACAACACAGAAGCACACACCCTAAGAAATGCAAATACCAAAGATACGTTTTTTCAAATGCCATCTCTATTATTTAAATAGTGTTTATGACTGCAGTTTGGATATATTCGTGGTATCCGGTCCTCTGTTTTCATTAAGAACTACAAAAATTTGCACAGTGCGGTATTTGTGACTTTTGCTCTACCAGAATGAAGCAGACATCACCGAGGCCTCAAAACCACCAATGAGTTTTTCTGCAGTTGGCATCCTAAACAACAAATTCCTCAGCAAAACATTTACGCATCCATTAAAACCCACACGTTTCCTCTACCGAGCAGAAAAACTTAGCAGATAAACATACTCGTGTCTCATCCTCTGTCCTCATTAGAAATTTTAATTTACACTCTCGCCACTGTTATTCAACATAGTATTGGAAGTCTTAGCCTCTGCAATCAGACAACACAAAGAAATAAAAGGCATCCAAGTCAGCCAGGAGGAGGTCAA
>NW_024421903.1:0-25802 GCF_014898765.1 Herpailurus yagouaroundi | reverse complement strand
GCAAATGACATATCAGATAAAGGGTTAGTATCCAATATCTATAAAGAACTTATCAAACTCAACACCCAAAAAACAAAGAATCCAGTTAAGAAATGGGCAAAAGACATGAATAGACACTTCTCCAAGGAAGACATCCAGATGGCCAACTGACACGTGAAAAAATGCTCAACATCACTCATCATCAGGGAAATACAAATCAAACCCACAATGAGATACCACCTTACACCTGTCAGAATGGCTAACATTAACAACTCAGGCAACAACAGATGTTGGCGAGGATGCGGAGAAAGAGGATCTCGTTTGCATTGTTGGTGGGAATGCAAGCTGGTGCAGCCTCTCTGGAAAACAGCATAGAGGTTCCTCAAAAAATTAAAAACAGAACTTCCCTACAACCCAGCAATTGCACTACTAGATATTTATCCAAAGGATACAAAAATGCTTATGTGAAGGGGCACATCCATCCCAATGTTTACAGCAGCACTATCAGCAATAGCCAAACTATGGAAAAAGCCCAAATGTCCATCGACTGATGAATGAATAAAGAAGATGTGGTATATACATACAATGGAACATTACTTGGCAATCAAAAAAAAAAAAAAAGAAATCTTGCCATTTTCAATGTGGATGGAACTAGAGTGTATTATGCCAAGTGAAAAAGTCAAATCAGAGAAAGATAACATATTGTATTATTTCACTCATATGTGGAATTTAAGAAACAAAACATATGAACATAGGGAAGGGAAGGCAAAATAAGACCATAGCAAAGAGGGAAGCAAACCATAAGAGATTCTTAAATACAGACAACAAACCGAGGGTTGCTGGAGGGGTATTGGGTAGGAGGATGGGCTAAATGGGTGATGGGCATTAAGGAGGGCATTTGTTGGGATGAGTACTAGGTGTTATATGTAAGTGACGAATCACTAAATTCTATTCCTGAAATCATTATTACACTATATGTTAACTAACTTGGATTTAAATTAAAAATAAAATAATAAAAATAAAAATAAATAAAATAAAATCTTAGCCCCTTCAGAAGCAATAGAAAATTCAGCAAAGAAACAGATTTTAATAGATTTTGTATATTCTCTTGAAAATTGAGCAGTGTGACATACAGAGGGAAAATGTACCTGTAAACACATTGCTTTCAAATTTGGTCAATAACTCAAAGTGGATTTCAAAAGATACAGGAGGGGATCTGGTTTTAACAGTTAAGAAGGGTTAGTAATTAGCACATGGTAAATGCACAATTCTGAAGCACCTAAATGTTTTTCAACCTAATCAAAACTCATCTGTTAAGCACCAATAACATGTTTAGCAATTGTCAAACTCAAGGTGTTGATAACAGGGTCAATACAATCCCTGTCCTCCAGCAGGTTAGATGTAGAGACAGCAAATGAGACGTCATCACCAGAAGGGGGGTGCTCTCTCACAGGACACAGACTATACTCAAAAATGTAAGTACAGGAGGGAAACAGTGACACTTGAATGCTGAGGAAATTCAAGTTTATTGAGAGACACAGACAGCATGAATGGGGGAGGGGCAGAGACAGATGGGGAGAGGGAGAATCCCAAGCAGGCTCCATGCTGCCAGAGTGTTAAGGAAATTCTAAGCAAAGAAACAAAACCACTGGGATAAGGAATGCATGGGGGTTTTGATGATTTCAGGGAGGAAGGTGATCTTGGCTTCTTAGAAAAGGTGAAAAGCAATCCAAGTAAAGCAGAATAAATCAGCACACCCTCAGTCATGGGAAGAGCATGGCTTCCCTTATCACATACCTCGTTAGGAAGGTGATGTGATTGTGATGAGATACAATCACATTTCTAGGGTGGGGCCAGGATAAGTTTAAATTTGATCTAATTTACAACTGCAGCTGTTGAAAGTTCCTCAAAGAAAGGTTACCAGATAATTCTAAAAGCATGCAGCAAGCATCAGGAGAACACCAAGTAACACAGAAGAAAAAGTGGTCTCTGAGATAGATGAAAGAGGAGGCAGGGATCATCTGAAGTCAATATTCTCTCTGGGTCTTGGTTTTATCAACTGGACAGAAGTCAGCAAACTTTTCTGAAAAGGGCCAGACAATGACTGTGTTAGGTCTTGCTCTTATTGTGCAAAAGCATAGGCAATATTCAAATGAATTAATCCGAGCATGGCCATGTTTCACCAAAACTTCATTTTACAGAACAGGCAGCAGGCAGGCCAGTTTATCAATGCCCCTGAATTGTAAAATGGGTGTAGTAATAACTTTCCTAATGTTAAATATTTTTGGATAAAGATCAAGAAGGGGGAGTTGATATACCTTATAAGTGACACTGTGTATTCACTGTTCATTGAGCTATATTCATGGACCATAAGCATCTGTGTGCATCTAGAAACATTTGCATCCCACTCATCTTTCTACCATTCCTCCTAATTCACCGGTTGAAGTATCTCCTCCCATCCACCTGCTCTGGGATCTCACTCCTTAAATTTTCTCCTCTCCAGTATCTTCAACCTCCCTCTGTCTATTGCCTCCTTGCATTAGCACACAAACAGTATAAATCTATTCTGCCCCCCACAAAATAACAACCACCACTTCCTTGACCACATCCCTGTGTATTTACCACTCCAATGACAGTCAGCTTCAGGAAGCAGTGATCTGTTCCAGCTTGCTCCACTTCTCATCTCTTCCACTTAAAATCCCTCTGTTAATTGGATTTTGACCCCACTAGTCTTCTGTAATAGTCTTTGCCAAAATCAATAGATACTTCTTAGTCGTTAACTCACTTGACCCCTCTCTAGTAATGGAAACTGCTGACAGTCATCATTTCCTTCAAACTCTCTGCCCACTTGGCTTACCAGATGACACCAGCTTCAATTGACTGTGGCCTCTCTGGCCCTCCAGACCTTCACAGGCTACTCCCCTTCCCTTAAATGTTTCCATTCACCAAGTTTCTGCTCTGAACCTCCTCTCTGTATATGTAATAAGTTGTGAAATACAGGCTTCAAAGTCATAAACTTATTTTAATTAAAGCCATGGAAGTGAATTATGAAGTGATGAAAACTGAATCCATCCACTTCTCTTCAGACCTACCCTGCCCTCCCAGACTGTCCCTCTCAATGGAACAAAAATACACCTAGTTACCCAAACCAGATACTTCTGTTCTCCCCTACTTCTCTTCTCCTTCAACCCACATTTCCAGTTGACGGTCATCTCCTATCAATTCTAATTTTCTGAGTTCTCACATCTTGCCCAGGAATCCAATGAATACTTCTCAATTTTTTTAAAGTTTATTTATTTTGAGAAAAGAGGAGAAGGGAATAGATAGAAGGATAAAGAATCCCAAGCAGACCCCGTGCTGTCACTGCAGAGCCTGACATAGGGCTGGAACCCACAAACCATGAGATCATTACCTGAGCCAAAACCAAGAGTCAGATGCCTAACTGACTGAGCCACCTAGACACCCCAAATACTTCTCAATTTTACTATGACCTATGCTCTCAGCAGTGTTGACACTGTTGAGTATACCCTCAAATGGCAAATCTCCCTTCTCTGATCTTAGAGGTCCTGCACTCCTGCCTCTTTGGGCACTTGCTCTCACTATCCCCTGGCAGCTCCTTCTTCATGGCCTATTGTGTGCCTCAAGGTCCTTCCCTTGGTTCTGGTCCAACCCCATGGCTTTAAGTCCCATCTATCTATATGCCTTCAGGACCAAATTAGAATCTTTAGCCATACATTTCTCTAGAGAAGCAGAACCTTCTATCCAACTACCCACTCACATCTACATTCGGTTATTAAGAAGCACAATAGTGGCTGTAGTTTTTGACTACCCGGCATGCCTCCACACCCACTTCCTCTGTAATGGTACTCCTCTTTCCTGTGAGGAATGCATGCCAGGTGGCTGAAACCCCAGCATCTCACCACAGTCAGGGCCTAAGCCCAGCCAGTCAGAGCCCTGCACCCCTCCCAGAGTGCCCACTGCATGGAAAGTGCCTTGTTCAACAATCATTGCAAACACACCTACTGATTACTTTAGACTGCTTTAGGATTTCCACGCTAGGGCATAAACATTAGTCATTAAGTCAGTAATAGTCATTGAACATAATACTTTCCAGATGTTTCTCCAAACACAAAATAAACAGCAGGAACTAGAAGGCTCAATCACTTTCCTATAAGGTCATATCCTGTTAATATCATAATGAGCTTTAAATTTCAAATGGGAGGGGGAGGGGTTTAAATATGTTTAATGCTTAACATTTAAAATCTGGCCAAATCATACTAGGAAGCCAAATCTGTAGATCTGTGGTGTACTGGAAAGAAAGGTGAACCTACATCCAAACCCCAGCAGTCCCACCCCAAAACGGCTGAATGACCAGGACAAGTTATTTTGCCTCAGTTCCTCCAATCATTAAAATGAGAACCTCGTGGGGCACCTGGGTGGCTCATTCAGGTAAACATCCGACTGTGGCTCACGTCATGATCTCATGGTTCATGAGTTCAAGCCCCACGTCAGGCTCTATGCTGACAGCTCAGAGCCTGGAGCCTGCTTTGGATTCTGTGTCTCCCTCTCTTTCTGCCCATCCTCTGCTTGTGCTCTGTCTCTCTCTCTCTCAAAAATAAATAACTTTAAGAAAAAAAATTTTTAATGAGAATCTTGTGGGATCTTCAGAGATTTAGATCAGGTAATTTATAAGAAGTCCCCAGTACAAATTAAATTTTCCAGAAGTACCAGACAAAGAAAACTTGAGGTTTTAAAGAAAGTATTTTATCTAGTTCTACTAAAAAATAATTTTTCAAAATTTCTAAAAGCATCTGATAATGGAAAAGAATTGGGAAGGAATAAGAGCTGTGACATGCATTCACTTACTTAACAAAATGAGTAAAATATATTGAGTAATAACCAAATAAATGTTAGGGCAACAACTTCTGTAGAACCATATGGTTCTAATATCGCTTTGAAAAACCAAAGATTGGTAGAAATCACTTTCCTACAATGATACAAAGATTCTATAACAGACATCTCTGACTCTATTATGAGCAGATGTGAATTTTTCCAGACTACTCTAAACTTTAGACACCAAAGCAATGCAAAAAAGTCCAAGCTCCTTATAACATAGTATGCCATCACTAAGAGAAGGCTTCTTCTCATCTTGACAGCCTTTCTGAATTACACATGTGAGATTTAGAGAATCTTTATGAACCATCCAAATCCTACCCTTGAAGCAGGTTCACATCCTGTTATTCAATTAAATTCTTTCCTTTAACTATTGAACAAAAATATTCCACCGATCTGCTTCAGACTTTCCACTGAGCCCTCTGGAATACAGAATGGAAATAAAATATGTGACTCTCACTCTGGTAATGGAGATAAGATTAAAAAGAATAACAAAAAAAGTAATACATTTGTGATAAATGCACCACTGCTTCTATGGTAATTCAGAGAGGGGCTGCCATCCAGCATTAGAATGGGGAAAGTAGGGGTGTGTTCTCAGAAGAGGGATTATTTGAGAGAGGCGCTGAGGCTTGGGCAGGATTCGATTGGGCAGAATGGGACAGAGGGCACACTGCACGAAGTGAGAGCAACTTGTGCTTTACACAATCGCAGAGATACCATTCACTTCACAGTCATGTTGGATTTTAAAGTTATTATGAAAATGTTCTGACTGATAGCAATGAAATGTCTTGAGAAAAGAGTGCTTTTCTCTACCTTACACAATAACAAGCAGCGTGGCTGCCTCCCAGAGACTTCAAGAAAATTTGTCTCAAACGTTGTGGAAATGGAAAGAAAAAAAAAACTCCCTTAAAATTCTGTCATAAAAATCTAGCCCTCACAGGATCTCCAGTCCCAATTCACAGTGCCTGGGTGGCCTGGAAAATCTCAAGCCAAAAATCTGTCTTAAGGCAGTCCCAGGTTGGTGATATCCCCAAGAAATCTGGCAGCACCAAAACATAAATTCTCTAGAGGAACTCACCTTCCACCTAGACCTCCAAAAACCCCCATGGATATATATATTCAAAACATTCACAAAATATGCAAAATAATATTCACAAAATAAGTCAAAAATATGCAGGAGCAAGAACCAGCAGAAACCACAAAAAGCCGGTTCAGCAAAGATTTCAGGTACTGAAATTATCAAACACAGAATATTACACAATCATGTTTAAAGAAATAAAAGTAGCAATTGATAAAATGAATATGAAACAAGAACCTATTAAAATAAGCATATTTTTAAAATTTTTTTAACATTTATTTATTTTTGAGAGAGAGAGAGAGAGAGACAGAGCACAAGAAGGGGAGGGGCAGAGAGAGAGGGAGACACAGAATCTGAAGCAGGCTCCAGGTTCTGAGCTGTCAGCACAGAGCCCAATGCAGGGCTCAAACTTACAAACTATGAGATCATGACTTGAGCCAAAGTTGTATGCTTAACCAACTAAGCCACCCAGGTGCCCCCAAATAAGCAGATTTTTAAATGGACTAAACAGAACTTTTATAAATAAAAACACATAAGATACATGATATTTAAAACACAAGGGATATGTTTGTTAGCAGACTAGAAACTGATGAAGATTTGTGAACTTGAAGATAAAGCTGAAGAAGTTAGAGAGAATAAAGAATAGAAAGACAGAGATGGAAAATTTAATGAGAGGTTAAAAAGACATGAGGATGTTGAAGACATTTAACAGATCTAGTTGGATTTCCATGAGAAAAGAAAGAGAATGGATCAAAGGCAGCATTGAAAGAAATAATGTCTGGGCATTTTCTAGAATTGATGAAAAGATGTCAATCCAAAGACATGAGATCAAACAGATCCAGAACAGATTCATTAAAAGACCTCCACACCTAATAAATCACAGTGATACCACAGAACACCAAAGACAAGGAGATCTTAAAAGCAGCAAGAATGAAAAGATAGATAACTGATCTCAAGAAACAAATAACTGATCTCTGAAGAGCTACAACATAAGACCAAAATCAGGAAATAATACTTTCAGTGTGATAAGAGAAAATAAATGTCAATTTAGCACTAATACAGGCTGAGGAAACATCTTAGGATGAAATAAATATATCATGGAAAGAATATTCTAGACAGAGGAAATGACAAGTACAAAGTACAAAGGTCTGAAGATGGGAACATGCTTGGGATATCTGGGAAAGAAGGCCAATGTGATGGGAAAAGAGTAAATGAAGAGAGTGCCAAAAGATGAGGACTGAAGAGTACCCTGGGGCAGACTGTATGAGCCTTTAAAGGTAATTTTAATGACCTGAATTTCTCCACTGGAAATTCTCCAGTGGAGGCTCCAATAAGCCCCACTGGTTGAGCCCAACATTGTTGAGTATCCAGATACTGGTTAGATGGCCTGATGCACAGGGTCAGGCATCAGCTTTACGACCTAATTAGCTGATCTTTAAGGCTCCGTTCAACTTTGAAACCTCATTCAGGCAAAATAATGACAGAAGAATTATGGTTAATCATTATTCAACCAATCATACTTTATTAAGATCTGTTTTAGAATCATAACTAACAAAAAAAAAGTCAAAGAGGGGCGCCTGGGTGGCGCAGTCGGTTAAGCGTCCGACTTCAGCCAGGTCAAGATCTCGCGGTCCGTGAGTTCGAGCCCCGCGTCGGGCTCTGGGCTGATGGCTCGGAGCCTGGAGCCTGTTTCCGATTCTGTGTCTCCCTCTCTCTCTGCCCCTCCCCCGTTCATGCTCTGTCTCTCTCTGTCCCAAAAATAAATAAACGTTGAAAAAAAAAATTTATAAAAAAAAAAAAAAGTCAAAGAAAAGAATTCTAAAATCTAAGCAAGATCTACACTCCACTGGATTTTCACCAGCCATGGCATTTGGCAAGCTTTAACTCATTTAAGGGAACTTTGAGGCTAAAAAGTAATACATACTATTCACCTTTTAATCTGAAAACTGTATTGAATAGGTCCTTGGAGTATGATATTCAAAAGCCAGTTACCTGGTGGCCGGTTACATTTGTTGAAACTGTGAATAACTAGCTTTAAAAATGGTTTTTCTATTAACCTAAGTAATGAAATCGCTTGTTCAGTTCTCACTGAAAAGGCAAAAAAAATTTTAAATCAACTTACATGTCTTTGTCATACATGTTTCCTGCAGGATGGCACTGGCATTTTAATGTCCAGTGTACCTTTATAGAAATATATATATTCTGGACAAATTCAACAAAGTATCTCCCAGAAGAAGAGTGTACAATGGTATTTCTTTGCCCATCCTCTTAAATTCATACTACAAAACAGAACTCTAGAACCCAGGCCCACTTTGCCCATATCTTCCATTATTTCCCACCTGTAACTCTCAGCTCTAACCATCTCCTTCTTTATCCCAACTACATCATAATCCTTTGCCAAGGCTCTTCCTCCTGTCCTAGATGTTCTCCACACCCTCTTTGCATCAAGCCAAAACATTTATTCTCATCACCAGTTCAAAACTTGCACAGAGCCTCCTTCAAGTAATTGTGTGTTTCTAACAAAACTGAATGTTCCTTGGGAGTAGACAGTCATATGAATCCCCCAGAACTTGTACCTCTGCAATGGCTCTAAAAATATTTGAATTGAATCTGCCCAGACCTTATAAATTACCATGAAAGTTTTTCATCAAAATCAGATAGCTAAAATTCTCATTTTATTTTTTGTGTAAGAGGACAGAACACACACGCTGTTAATCTCTGCCTAGATTGTTGGCTCAAGACTAGCTGATCATCCAATCTTGCTTAATATGTTGCCTAGAACATTATCTGCCCATACCCTGACCACGTAAGCACATAACCCTCCAGCAAGGCAGCTGCAAAGGGCACAAAGCTGTGCATACTGCCAACCACAAAGTGGTCTGAAGAGATGGCAGTGAATTATGGCAAAAATAGTAGTGGTTTGCCATATATTGAATGTTTATCATATGCTAGACTCTGTTCTGGGTGCTTTCTGGGTAGTAATTCACTTAATACTCTAAGAACTACAAGGTAAGTTACATTATTGTCCCTGGTTTACAGATGGAGAAGCTGAGGTACAGAGAAATTAAGTAACTTCCCCAGTCTCACAGCTAAGATGTGGCCAGGACTTGATTTAAACTTGGCCAATCTGTTGGGCTCTGGAGCTCACATTCTTAATGACAATTTCACATACACATCTATAAAGGGCATACTGTATTATCCATACATTAAGAGAGAATAAAAATGTCTGCTTAAATGAGGTGGGGGTGGGGGGAGAGAGAGACAGAGACAGAGAGACAGACAGAGATGAGAGGATGCAGTAGGTTTAAACTTGCAGTCCTGGGGCCAGACTCTTAACAATGCAACCTCAGGCAAATTACTTAATCTCTCTAAGCCTCAATTTCCTCATCTGTAAATTGGGGATAATTATACCTTCTATCACTGCTAATGAGTGGCAGAAGTAGGAATCAACCCCATAATCTTTCCATAACACTATGGTGCCACATCCTCCAGAAGATTATAATCTTTTGCAATTGTGGGGTTTACCAATGCTTTCCTGCTGCCCGGCTGGTTTGGAGGCAACTGTACCTCCAACTAGAATCTCCTAGTCCCATTACATCTAAAAAGTCTGGGGTTGCGAGTTAATCAGTGGGCCACCACACAAGGCACACTAGATAGCAAAGACAGGCCATCCTCTTCCTCATGAACAGCTCCATCTAGCGAAAGGAGGGTGCTCAGCTCCTATCTCCGTGTAACCCCCCATAGCAAAGGCAAGAATTACCAGCACCTGGAGCACCAATGTCTACTCTACCCAGCACAACACACTCCCTTCTACACAAAATTCTTAATAGGGTGTGTATCCCCAAAACCTCCAAGAGTGAACTTATTCTATTGGGTCAGGACTTTTCAACCCTTCCACCTGGGAACTGCAGTGCTCAGAGCCTCATTCCATCAGCTCTGCGAGGGCCCTGGGCTCTGCTCAGAACATACGAAGATCAAAACAAAACAAAACAAAACAAAAAACAACAACAACAACAAAAAAAGAACATACGAAGATGAGTCACCAACTGGGAAATGCCTCATGCTGTCATCACCCAGCTCAGTTCCTTGGTGGAATGCTGCAAAGTCTTACATACTCACTATATAGCACTGAGCAAAGTTGTTTATAAAGGTAAAAAATAAAAGTGAAAAACTATCTAGAATCTAAGGAATGTACCAAACCAACAGGTCTGTGTGGGGGTTATGGTACTGTGGCTCATCCTTTGTTTTGAGACTTTTCATATGTTCTGGAATATAGTACTATTATTACCATATAGATTTTTTTCAGTAACACAGGCAACTTATAACCTGGATTGGAAGAGACATAAGGATCTTCATCCCCAATCTATTTCATAATCGTCTGCATTATGCTCCTATAAAAATAATAGGACAGACAGCTTGAATATTCTGTTATTATGGGAGGATATGGTCTTCTCTTTTCAAGAACCCTACAGGTCACTTGTATTTCAACTTCTAATAGAAGTCCCTTATGGACTGGGGCACCTGGGTGACTCAGTCAGTTAAGTGTCAGACTCTTGGTTTTGCTTCAGGTCATGATCTCATAGTTCGGGTTCAAGCCCCACGTTGGGCTCTGTGCTGCAGTGAAGAGCCTGCTTAGGATTCTCTCTTTCCCTCTCTCTCTGCCCCTCCTCTCCTTGCTCGCTCACTCTCTCTCTAGCAAAATAAACATTAAAAAAAAAAAGAAGTCCTTATGAATCTACTACCAACACAATAAAGCCATGAATATGTGCTGCCTTTCCACCTTCTCAGTATTAAATCCATGCGTGAATAGCATCTCTTCTAATGAAACTTAAACTTATTTTGACCAAAGAGTACCCTTTCATCCTAATACTTCTGGATTCGGTCAAGAAGCCCATATTCCATATCAACATTCCCTTTCCTAATCTCCCCTATTCTGGATTAAGAGGTTAGATATTTTTAGCATTTCCCTACCAGCAGCAACTCCTTTTCTACTATCATTTAAACTTGTCCCTGTCTGAATTTCCACCAGCTCCTGCTCTTTATTGAAATTCAGTAAGTAAAACAACTGCAACATAAATTCGCACTCCCAATGCTCTCATTGATTTGAAAAATCAAAATTAGGGGCGACTGTGTGGCTCAGTCAGTTAAGAATCCAACTTCAGCTCGGGTCATGATCTCACAGTTCATGAGTTCAAGCCCTGCATCAGGCTCTGCACTGACAGCATGGATCCTGCTTGGGATTCTCTCTCCCCTTCTCTCTGCCCCTTTCTCTCTCTCTCTTTCTCTCTCTCTCTCAATCTCTCTCAAAATAATTAAGTAAACTTGAAAAAAGTTATAATTTAAAAATCAAAGTTAAATATTAAGGTGATGTTTTTATTTCAAAACAATAATAATTGCATGCAATCTAAATAGTTAACAACTGTGTATTACTAATAAACAGCATTTCCTCTCCATGGCAAAGCCTCTATTATTCTATCATTTCCTCTTTCCTGATAGGAAATCTTTAGGTCCTGAGGAGAAACACAGCAGCTGGCCCAAGCACTGAAAAATAGTCTGCTAGGTAGACACTGAGGTATGTGTGGTAAACATCAGAAGAAGAGGATATTGGTTCTTTTTCACTCCTTTGGTAACAGTGGCCAACACTGGTAATACTCTCATTTGGCTCTGTCACCGCCAGCCACCATGAGTGATGGGGAGACAGCAAGACCATCTGCTGTGGCATTAACACAGCAGCCATTCTCTCCCCCATTCAGGACGCCATACTGTGCGTCCAGCCTCTCTGAGCCTTCAGCCACTCCCGAGAGAGAAGATACCTCTGCCTCCAGCTCTCCACCCCATGGACCCCCCGCCAAGGGCAGAAACCCAGGCATTATCTGTGTAAAGTGCCAAGCACATCAATAATGTCAAAAGGCAAGAGGTGGGGGCAGCTTAGTGCCACACATGCCTAGAAGAAGACACAAAGAACGATGTACGACGTGCTCTGTCCGTGTGTCTATTATGTTTCCCACCTGTCATGGTCACTCTGCCTCTGCAATGCTACCCATCCCCCAAACAGTTGGGAAAACATTTCCCTGGAACAACACCAACGTATTTAAAGATAACCACAGTCCTGAAGATGGATTTTTCCATCTTCCATGACTTAGGGTCAGGTCTGCACTTACTTATGTTTTTTATCGCCTACCATGGTTTAAAGCTAAAATACTATGAAAACCCTACACTTTCTTTGGGCAATTATGTTTCTTTTAAATCTCTCCCCAACCACAGAAAATCTAAAAGCAAAACATATTGAAAATCACTCACTAAAACTGAATATCTCCAGAGCAAATCTTCGGCTTAAAACCACCAATGACCTAACACCGAATGTGCCTTTCCTCCTAGGATGGGGGGTTCTGACAATGGGCTCCCTTCCAAACAGCACAGCATTCATGCACTCAGGAGCTGGGAAAAGACAATCCTGGAGGCTGCAAAGATGGCCTTATTGACATGCCAGGCATGCATGGCCAGGGATAGCAGTGTTTCCTTAAGCTTCGGCAACTTGAACCTTGGACAGAGTTATGAAGAATGATTACCAGCTGGGGAGGAGGGAGGGGCGACCAGGAGAAAGTGCATATATGATACTTACAGAGACAGATTTATGACCTGACACAACTTGGACACAATGTAATACCACATTACTGTTGTGTAAAAATTTCAGTTCATTAAGATGGAATCTTAAGTATGAAAACAGATAAGAGCCAAGGAGATAATCCAGCCCTCCTCCTCCCCAAAACTGTAATTCCCTCCTCTTAATGTCTGATATGACCCTGAAATTGCCTTCAGATCTGGGTTTGAGCAGACACTGGCATTTTTAAAACAACAGACAAATGTCACTTTCTATACAAGATTAAGAATAGTGCTCTTCTCGTGGCAAAGGCTTTTCTAATTCCCAGCAGAGGGACTCCCAGCGGGAGAGAGCACGGCCATGGCCAGGACACTCTCCCATGACCTTGGAGGGACTTGGGAGATGACTCCAGCCAAGCCCTTAGAAATAGAGCAGTTTTGTTCCCACTACCTCTTCGTATTGATATACTCTCCCCAAATATCCTCAGACTCACATTTTATGCTGAAAACGTTTTTCAAAGCTATAAATCTAGGAGTGAAATGAAGACATTACTGGCTTTACAGGGTTGCTGAATTAAGATATCGCATTTTTACTCAAACTATCCTGATCTTATAAAAATAAAAAACAAATTTGTTTGTAAAAGTACTCACTCCTGAATTGTGTTAAATACCATGTGGTTCTTTCAGGCCTTTAACATAGTGTTTTAAATAGCTATAGAATGTCTATTTATATCCAGCTTGCCTCCTAAGATAATACATAAGAGCCAGAACTCAGAAGGAAAAATCAAGAAAATGCAACTGTCTCAAAGGTACTCGGGCTATGAGCGGACTTTTGCTGGAATAAATGTTCTTATTCACAGCCTGTGTTGAAATCTCCCTGCATGGTGATGAGTCACCACCACGCCTCTTTCAAACATCTAGCCTGGGATCCCATGGACCTCACCACTGTCTTGGTTGACTTGTAACCCAGGCAAACCACAGTCCACCTAGCAAAGAATGTGGTTCTTCCATCAGAACCAAGGTAGACTTGTAGCTTAATTAGGCATGATCCTAGACCCCCTGTTAAGGGACACATGATCCTAGATCCCCTGTTAAAGGACAAAGATATTTTTCCTATACTTAACACATTATGTAAGGGTGTGGGGTACATTTGGGAAAATGGATACCTAAAAATGTATTATCCACTTGGCAAAAGAGCATACTCTCTATTCTTTTAAACTTAACATTTAAATTTCCAAGAAGTAACTTCTTGGTCTCACCTCCAAGGATGAGGTCAAGGGCCCACATTCACCTATCCACATCCTGGATGGGTTTGCAGTCAGACCATAAATGTAGTGGCATAGAGGAATGAAAAGTATTCAATACATTACCTTCACTTTACAACCAGGGGGTGGTTTTTACTCACTTTTACTCACTTTTACTTCTATTCTAGTTAGCTACTTCACTTATTTGAGCATTTTCTCCTCATAAGACATAATTTGTATTCTACCTTAGTACCTAAAGCATGGAAAGATTTGAGTGTTACTTCACACAACAATGAAAGAAACAGGTCCATACTGTTATACTCCCTTTAAACAAAGCATGATTGGAATAAAGACAGGTCAAAACTTTAAATCCAACATGACCACAAAATGACAGTAAGGAAAAGGTATTTGCAACTGAAAATGTAATGTCTCTCCCTCAAATGAGGAGCACTTTCAAAAAGCTGAGATCATTTGCTTCTTCGTGAGGGAGAATGTGAACATCATAGGCCATAAATTCTAGAAGTTATGCCACAGAGAATTGAATGTAAAATTATACTACACACATATTTGCATTATAAGAGTATTAAATATTGGTATGAATTCAAAAATTTGATAAAGCAAATGAAAAAAGGATTAAACTCTATGAATGATCATGGAATTTCCTTCAACTAAATATTTTATAAGGAAATATAATTAAAGTATAGATTATAACTTCTCTGAAAATGAAGATAGTAAAGATGAAGGAACCATAAAAAAATTCAAATATTTGAAGCTAGAAATGCATTAAGAAAGTAAAAACCTGAACAGCATATATTGCATCCTTCAACGACCAATGGGAGAGAAAAAAAAGCTGGCTCCAAAATGTACAACATAGTAGTCTATATAATAAAAACAGTTTTGACAAATGTTTTTCCATTTTTTATTCAAAAATGCAAAAAAGGAAAGGTAAAAATCACCATTGTATACTTTTAAGACAAATGTCACCAAATGCTGTCACCAAATGGTGACATTTGTTTTAAAAGTATATAAAGTAAAGGGGCACCTGGGTGGCTCAGTCAATTAAGCATTGGACTCCAGATTTCAGCTCAGGTCATGATCCCAGGGTCATGGGATCCAGCCCTGTGTCAGGCTCCAATCTGACCATGGAACCCGCTTGGGATTCTCTCTGACCCTCCCCCACTCGCGTGTACGGGAGCATGCTCTCTCTCTCTCTCAAAAAATAAAATGAAAGTACATTAAATCATTTTAAAGTATATAAACTAAGAAATGACTTCATTTCTTCCTCCATTTCTCCAATCCCCCCTCACCTGTCAAGCCACCTCAGATGCAGTTTGAGGACAGATGCTCCTCAGCCTGTCTCTGCATTCATAGAGCCTAAGCTCAGACACACACACACACACACACACACACACACACACACACACACTTTTACAAAAATAGGCAAACATTACACATATGACTCTTCTATTTTCTTCCTTTCCAAATATATTTTAGAATTTAAAAACTAAAAAAAGTAACAAGTTGAATCGTTTTTAAGTAATGTAAAAAAAGAATTCTTAAGTAATTGATCAATTACTTCATAACTCAAATCCAAAGATTCTTAGCTGTATATTTCTAAATTGTTCATCTATTTTAATTTTTTTTATTTTTTTAATGCTTATTTATTTTTGAGAGAGAGAGTGACAGAGTGTGAGTGGGAGAAGGGCAGATAGAGGGAGACACAAAATCCGAAGCAGATTCTAGGTTCTAAGCTGTCAGCACAGAGCCTCATGTGGGACTCGAACCCATGAACCACGAGATCATGACGTGAGTCGAAGTCAGACACTTAACCAACTGAGCCACCCAGGCACCCCTAAACTGTTCATCTATTTTAAATGAAAAAATGATATAAATCACATAGGGTTAGGAATACACACTTGCTAAACTGCTGAGATAGTATGAAAAATAATTTATGAATTCCCAGTGATTATGGTTTGGATTCTTTCCCTAAAGTTTTTAAAAACCTGTTGTAAATGACTATGGGCCCTGAAATACATTCTGCAGAAAGCAATGGACAGAAATAGCATTAATATCAGAATACTCACTGCACATATGTGGTATCAACCATATTGATGACATTCTGAAGATCATCACAAGTTCTCTGATACAGCAAGCTTCTTAGAGCCAGACACATGGATTATACTCAAAAGCATTTGAGTAATTTGCTATATGGCTGTGAGAAAATAAGTTAGCCATTTAAAATCTACTTCCACCCCCCAACACTAGTTTAAGTCAATCTGCAAATTGACGCACTAGTCCAATCCAGTGGTTTTGCAACCACAGTGGTAAAACAAACAAAAACAAACAAAAAACCTATGTTCCTCGAAGCAAACAATTTTATCTTTGATTTTATGCATCCTCAATAAATTACATTATGAGATAAAAATATCAAATATCAAAAGCATATGGTTAGTCTTCTATTTATCAAACTGAATAAAAACTGTAAGCCTTTTCTTTCCAAACCTGCACATAATGTTAGAGACTATCCAAAGGGTCCTTGGGAGACTGAAAGAAGAGCTTGTTATTCGAGCATAAATACTTTCCATGTGCTGCCTAAATCTACCTTTTAGCTTCATTTCCAACCTCCTCACCTGCATGTTCCCTGCAGTCCTGCCCAGGAACAATCGATAATTCTCCCAATGCCTTCTTCCCATCCATCTTTGATTTTGCTACCGCCACCTGGAATTCTCTATTTCCCCATGTCTACAAGCTTCCACCTAACAAAGCTCATCATTCAGGGCTCATCACAATGTCACCTACTCCATGCACGTTCACCTGTCCCCAGATCACATGTAATCTCTCCCTCCTTTAAGCCCCCAGTAATATGCTTTTCTCTTTTCTTGGCATTGTCTATATACTTAGTTATAATCCCACCTCTACCAACTCATAGACTATTTTCAGCTGACCCCTACAATTCCCTCAGTGCCTTTTGCAGTACCTTATAAATAGTAGAATCTCAATAAACATTACTGAATCGAATAATCTGTGACATAATATCCTGCTTACTAAAATTCAATCTGAATTCCCTGAATAAAAATTGTACGGTTTTCACAGCAAAAGCTGACTGCAGCCAAGTTACATTCTGAACAGTTCACCTTAGTTTATTAGCTTTTCAATTATTAATAACAAAATGTCATTAAATATATATGTGCATACACATATAATGCCCTCTCTGGCACTTGAATCACTGTCCCTATATCATTCTCATGCCATCTCTGAAGGGTCACAAACAACATTTATTTCATATGTGGGAGACCAAGAACCAGCCAACAAGTATGTGACGTCAGCTTGGAGACTAGAACTGTCTATGCGCTGTTGAAGAAGAGAAAAGTAGAAAATAGAAGCCTTTTTCTCAAGCAGCTTGTCATTTACTTGCAGAAAAAAAAATAACATACGAGACAAGTGGAGCATATGTGTGTTTAAAGTATTTCTATGGTTTCTGTCTTAAAATAAATTCCACTTGGCTCCCAGCAATGGCGGCTCTGGCCTCTTGGGTTAACATCCACTGCAAACAGGGCTCCGAAGGCCAGCTGTGAGGGCCACGAATGAGGCATGGCAAGCCGGGCTCCTCCAGCACTGTGCTTGGAACACTCTGTAAGTACCATGGGGATTCAAGGGAGGATAAGGCCAGAGTCGTCACAGAAGGCCATAAAGAGAGCAGACCTTTGAAGAAAATGGTGACCAGGAAAAATACAGACCAGGAAGGAGAAAGGACGAAGACGTGAAGGCGGCCTTAAGTGTGGGGTAAGACACGGAAAGTGTGAACAGGGAAGATTCAAAATCCAGTCCACGGTCCAGCACAAACCCAGACCAGCACCCATAGGCACTGCAATCCATGCAGACAATGCTCTCGGCAATGCAAGGCCTGGTTCTACTTTCCTCTGTTGCCCATTCAGCCCTCTCCCCCAGATAAACAAGCAATGTCTACGTGAGGAATTCAAACTCAACAGTATCTTTCTTAAGTTTCTTTTCCCTTTAACTATAGAGGTAATCCATGTTAATCAGAGAAAATATGAAAAATTGAGAAAAGAAAAGGAAAAAATGAATAACCATCATAAATAACCCTTCCACATTGCCTTCCACATTTATTCAACAATGATAGTATTTATTAGGATCTATCATGTGCTGTTCTACGGACACATTGGTGAATAAAATAGACCAAAAGAATCCCTGCCTTCCTACAACTTCCATTCTGTCAAACTGAAAACTGACATGCAATAATATGAACAATTAAACTGTAGACTATGTTAGCAGGTGGTAAGGAAAGGGGAGGAGCAGAGCAGGGTAAGGGCATAAGGAGTGCATGTGGGGGTGGGGATGGCTGCAATTTCGGTATGGTTATCCAGGTGGGCCGGATTGAGAATGTAGCATTATCAAATTGAGATCATACTGTTTTACAGGCTCTTTCTTCCACTTATTAAATGGTATTTCCCCGTGCCATTAAATATTCTTTTGCAATATGATTTTTAATGACTGAAGAAAAATCTATCTCATGAATGTACCATAATTAATTTCATCAGTCTGCTCTATGGAACAATTAAAATTTCTTCCTTTTTTTGTTTTTTTTTTATTATCATTAATAATGCTTTGATTTTCTCAAGAGAAATGTAAAGAAACGGGATTACATAGAATTTAGTACAAACAATGTTAAGGTTCGTGGTATACTTTAAATGCACAGGGCAGCAATATCGTGGAAGCCAGGTGCTCAAACTCCTCCCTCTCTGTCAAGGTTCTTTCCACCCATACCTGACAACCTTTTCATCAGACTCACAGGAAGTGCTCTGGCTTCCCCATCTCTCCCTTGTGTATCACAGAGGAACTCTTCCCTTGACACCTACCTAGCACAGTGACTGGTATAGAGCAGAACATGTGATAAATATCCACTGGATTAATAAATTAACAAAAAAAAATGAATGAGTAGTCAAAAAACTCTCAGGCCAAGAAAATGCTAGAAATTTTTCCTCCCACTAAGGCTTCCTTCCGCCAAGAGGAGTAAGTCATGTTTAGACATATTCAACATCTTCTTAACAGGACTGCAACGTATTTCTTTTAATGCCTTTAGGATGTTGGAAACTGCTATATATCCTGGACAACTAGAGAATACTGTTAAATATCTAAATTAAATGCTAAATAGCATATAGAGACTATGCAAAACACATTTCCATTAATTTCCCTCTTTCTAGTTACTTAAAGATGACAAATATATAATACCTTACCCTTGAAACATAAATGAGAAATGTATCTTTTAATATTTTATAAACCAATATTCATCCTAAATTCCAACCACAGCATTACAACTACTCTCATCAAAACAAAACAAAACATTTATACAATCACATACAGAAAGAGTAAAAAGCCTTAAAACGATGTGCATAAAACTTGACAAACAAGAAAATACTGCACTTGAAAAAACACAAACAGAAGAACAGGACACATCCGTTATTTACCACCTAAGCTGATTCATTACAGGACCATCTACTGAGCAATACTTCCATTGTTGAGACACTGAGAGTCTGAGCTGTAAGCTGTTAGAATAACAGCTTCAAAATCCTCCTTCCTAACGCCCACTTTTAGAAGTTAGAAATCCAGAAAGCCATCTCAAAAGATGTCCTAATTTATAATGCAGCCTTAGAAAGAACAAGAGGCAGATGTCCTCATACTCACCAATAGTGAGAACATACACCCTGGGGTGATAACTGTCCTTTCAGTGAACCCACATGGTCACTGCACTAAAAATGGACTTGGATGCAAAAAACAAAAGTGATACTGATTTCAGTGTGTTCCCTGAGTTTCTGGGTTCAATATTAGAGCTACATAAATACTGCTTCCTCAGAACCAACCTGCCTATGCCTCAGACGCGCTGCAAATAGAGGAGGTAAGGATGCAAGCCACAGAAAATGACTGTTTAAAGTCGCTCACATTCAGGACTGAACAGCTGCATGACAGCTCTTCACTCTGTCATTCATGATCATGGGACCTGGTGGTGGCAGAACAAGACAGTAGAGATAATGCATCCAAAGTGGCTATGTACAATGTGGTCCATGCTCGTTTCCACACTGCTATGTCCCACTCCTGTCAGCCTTTAAGATGCACTTTGAGGGGCACCTGGGTAGCTCGGTCAGTTGAGCATCCTACTCTTGATTTCAGTTCAGGTCATGATTTCACGGTTCGTGAGATTGAGCCCCACGTCAGGCTTTGTGCTGTCAGTGCAGAGCCTGCTTGGGATTCTCTCTCACTCTCTCTCTCTCTGCCCCTTCCCCACTCACACGCTCTCTCTGTCTCTCTCAAAATATATAAATAAACTTTTTTTAAAAAGATGCAATATGTGATACAAGAGTGAAAGCTCAATATTTCCATCTTTGATTCCCGTAGTTATCCTTAAAAAAAATAGCCCCATGGGGACCAAGAACCCAACCCAAGTATGTAAGGGTTAGACATTATTCATCTGCTTCTACCAGGGCACTAATGTTCTGTACGCCAAATGTGGGCTCATGGATGCCAATATCTTAGAACACTGACTACCATAACAATTCTGCAACCTTCTTTTCATACAATGTTTTTGAAAAATATTGGAGAGTAACTCTACCAAATTCCTTTTTATGAAAAAGTACTTCAATTATATTGTGTATCTTTTCATTTGTTTCATTCGACAAATATTTGCTGACTGCCTATCATGTGCTAGGCACTGCTCTAGGCACCTAAGATACAATACTGAAAAAATAAATTACAAAGAACTTGTCATCAAAGAGCTTATGCTAATGAGAAGAGACACAAACAGATAACATGTCAGCTTTGATGAGAGCTATGGCTAGTGCAGGGTAAGAGGGGACAGAGAGTCATGGGCGAAGACTCTCTGAGGAAGTGATATTTGAACAGAGATTAGAAGGTAAGGGAAACAGAGAGAGCCCTGCAGATATCAGGGGAGGAAGATTCCAGGTGAGGGATAGCAAGTACAAAGGCACTGAGGTAGGAGTACAATAAGGGGTTGAAGAACAGCTAGGAGCTATGTGACTGAAGCCCGATGAGTAAGGAGAGCAATAGGAAAAAGCAGGAATGGAGGATGGTTAAAAGTTACCAAGACCTGAAAAGTCACTGAGAACTTTAGCTTTTATAACAGTGAGATAAACAGTCATCTATAGGGGTGAGAGGGTTGAACAAAGCCTAACATACTCTGACTTACTACAGGGTGAAGAAAAGACGGGGGCCAAAGTATGGAAGCAAGGAGAGCAATTATGAGGCTCTTACAGTTATGTAGGTAAGAGATGATAATACGGAAATGGTAAGAAGTTGTATGATTCTAGATATAATTTGAAAAATGCTGTCAAGATTAACTAAGGGTTTGGATGTGGTGTTTGAGCAATGGAGAGGAGCCATGAACAGCCCCAGGTATCTGGCCTGAGCAACTGAAGGATGATGGTCCCTTGTTGGGGTGGAGAAGGCTATGGAGAAAGAGGTAGGGAGGGAGATTGAGGATTCAGCCTTAGACTCATTAAGTTTAGATGCCTGTTTCACACCCAGAAGAAGTAGAGCTCAGAGAAGATGTGCATGCAGGAGGCTTACTTGGATGTTGCCAATACAGCATTTAAAATCATGGAACTGTCATGGTGATGAACACCCACGACAGTCATCCTCCCTCTGATCACAACTAGAAACTCTAGGCAAACACAAAAAGGAGCTACCTGGAACTATGAAAAGGAAACAAAAGCAGTCAGACTGTGGCTTTATTAATTAAAACATACTGACATAAAGACAGACATATAGACCAAGGGAACAGAATAAAGATGCCTGAAATAAATCCTCTATATATGGTTAAATGATTCTTGACAAGGGTGCCAAAGTCATTCAATGGGGAAAGGACAGTCTTATCAACAAATTGTGGGGGGAAACTGGATATCCACATGCAAAAGAAAGAAGTTAGACCCTTACCCATCACCTTATATAAAAATTAATTCAGAAAATGGAACAAAGACATAAATGTAAGACCTAAAACTATAAAACCCTTAGAATAAAACATAAAGCAAGAGCTTCATAACATCAGATTTAGCAATTATTTCTTGAATATGATACCAAAGGCACAATCAACAAAAGAAAAAATAGTCAAATTGGACCTCATGAAAATTCTAAAATTTTGTGCATCAAATGACAATATCAACAGAGTTAAAAGGCAACCCACACAATAGAAGAAAATATTTTCAAATCATATATCTGATAAAGAATTAATATCCAGAATGTGTAGTAAACTTCTAAAATTCAGCAACAAAAAAAGCCATGCCAGTTAAAAAACAGACAAAGGATTTGAATAGATAATTTCTCCAAAGGAGACATACAAATGGCTTATAACCTCATGAAAAGATTAATATCACTGATTATTAGGGAAATGCAAACCAAAACTACAATGAGATACCACCTCACATCCATTAGGATGGCTACTGGCAAAAACACAAAAACAAAACAGAAACTGACAAGTGTTGGTGAGGATATGGAGAAACTGGAACTCTTGGGCACAGTTAGTGGGAATGTAAAATGGTACGGCTGCTATGAAAAACAGTATGTCAGCTCCTCAAAAATCAAAAATAGAACTACCATATGACACAGCAATTCTACTGCTAGGTATATACCCAAAAGAATTGCAATCAGGGTGTCAACGAGATATTTGTACACCCATGTTCACAGCAGCCTTATTCACAATAGCTAAAATGTGGAAGCAACCCAAGCATCTGTCGACGGATGGATAAGAAAAGCAAAACAAAGCATTACATACAATGAAATATTATTCAAGCTCAAAAAGGAAGGAAATTCTGACACATGCTACAACATGGATGAAACTTGAAGACCTTCTGGTAAGTGAAATAAGTCAGTCACAAAAAAGATACTGTATGATTCCACTTATATGACATACCGGAGTGGTCAAAATCATAGAGGCGGAAATTAGAATAGTGATTTCAAGGAACCGGAGGGAAGAAAGGGGGGAGAGTCATTGTCTAATGGATACAGAGCTCCAGTTTTATAAGAATAAAGAGCTCCAGAGATGGATGGTGGTGATGGCGACACAATATTATGAATGTATTTAATACACTGAACCGTATACTTAAAATGATCAAGATGGTAAATTTTATGTGTATCTTACCACAAGAAAATAAAATTTTTGGAATAAAAAAAGCAAGCAGATTTCAGAAAGGAGTCAAAGTTGGAAAAGTGGGGCGCCTGGGTGTCTCCGTCGGTTAAGCATCTAACTCTTCATTTCAGCTCAGGTAAGGATCTTGTGGTTTGTAAGTTCAAGCCCCACACTGGGCTCTGTACTGATAGTGCAGAGCCTGCTTGAGATTTTCTCTTCCTCTCTCTCTGCCCCTCCCCTGCTTGTGTTCTGTCTCTCTCAGAATATATAAATAAATAAACATTAAAATATATATATCTTGAAAAGTTGGAAAAGTTTTCCTTTCCCTCCCCAACCTCACCCTTCTCCATCTTCTTCCCCAAACCTCTCGCTCAGTCTATCTTTCTCATTCTTTTCTCTTGAGGCCTTGCCCGGAGGATGGGCCCCAGTCACACAGGTCCACAGTCACACAAACCTCAGAAAGAAACCCTGCCTGTCTGGTTCCCATGAGCCAAAAAGTGTTAGTGATACCACAGAGAGGAGACAGCTAGAGAAAGGGATCCCCCAATTCTGTGTGTGAGCCCACTCAAATCTCAGGGTTACCCCTGAATTGCACACTTGCAGGACAGACCCAACACAGAAAGCAGAGGCTTTGGAGGATGGACCTACATGGGAACCACAACTCAGAGTGGGGTAGAACTAATGGCCTAAACCTAGTCATGTTGACTGCCTACGCCAGAAAATAAATAAATAAACTTCTCCAGGATTACCAAAGGACCCAGAGTTTACACAGTGTTCAAGACAATGCAAAATGACTCAATGTACAAGGAACTAAGGAAATGTGACCAATTCCCTAGGAAAAAGACAATCAACAGATGCTGACTCCAAAATCACCCAAATGTTAGAATTATCAAGTAAAGGTTTTATGATGGCTATTATGGCTATGTTCCATGAGGCAAATTATCTTACAATCAGTAGAAAGCGGGGTGTTCCCAGCAGAGAAACAGAAACAATAAAAAAGAACCCAATGGATAGAATTAAAAACTATAAGCAGATTCAAGAGTACATTTTTTTAAGTTGGAAGATACTTCCATGTGCTGATGGGGCTAATCTAGGGGGGAGGGAGAATTAAGGATGTGGGGAGTGAGATCAACTTTAGCGCAAGGTCCTTGAGTAAGTGGGAGGGCCCAGAATCCGGTGCGTGAAGAAAGGCAGGCCTTGGACACACATGCACATGAGAGTATGGGGTACTTTAGCAGGAAGGAAATCAGAGTCTAGAAGCACAGATGTGGTGGGTGTGTAGTTTCAGCAGGGAAAGGATATATTGACTTCAGTGTCTTTTCTTTTTTCAAAGTGTTTTTACTTTATCAGTGAAACAAGAAGCAAGGTCACCAGCCAATTTTAAGGAAGGGTGAGGAGATGCTGGAGGTTTGAGGAGAAAAGAAAAGGTGTGGAAAATTCATTTTGAAGAGTGAGTATGTGGACTAGGGAAAGGTGCAGAAATTCCGCAGGGCTATAGGATCCCTTTTAGATAAGGTTAAAAGTCACAGACAACTGGAATTTCCAAATGGCCCCAAAAACATGAAATCCTACTAAATGCTACTCAGCCACATTATCAACACAAGTCATTTCCTCAGGGACTTAAATGTTAACACCCAACACAGGCAAAGGGCTGACGGGAAGTATAAAGAGGTCTCTGTATATTTGCTCTGTGGCACATACACCACCTCAGACTGGATGGTGGGAATTAGTATGAAATACTGAAATGGAGCAAACAGACAAAGGTCAGGAGAGGGAGAGGGAAACTCCAGACTGGGAGTTCTTCAAATAACCACGGACAAAATATAAAAACAATTCCAGGAGAAGCCACAAAAAAGGGTAGCTCAACTTGAAAAAGTTTTGTCACATTTTGTCCTCATAGTTGAGCAGTTACTGATGGTGTTTGACATAATGTAAATCAGGCACCCAACAGAAAAGGTAGATAGGCTTCAGGAATATCCCTATGTCCCCAGCTTATTAAGAAAAGAAGGTCCAAGATAAACGGTGCACACAGAAAGGTCAAGAGAAAAGCCATAACTGAAAGGACTCTGAGGCAGCAGAGAGGAATCAAATGTATGGAATGTAACAAATCAAAAATCTTAAACACATAAAGAAAGAAAGAAATTCTGTACCTCTTGACCCATGAAGGAGAGCTCTTCAGAATATGAAGTAGGTTTTGCTGAATAGGAAATACCTTCAAACGAAAGAGGAGGTGCCAGAAAGCACAAAGAAACCTGTTAAGAAGTGGACAGGAAGAGTGACAGCAGGGACAGGGAATCCCTGGTTACAGTGACAACCATGACAATAAGAACAGAAAGCACACCATCAATGAGCAACCAGTGACTCCAGGCAGGTGCCATGCCAGGTGATTTCCCTATTTCTCACCATGTCATCCTGATAGATCATGACCCCTATTTTATAGGTGAGGAAATCAGTTGTGCAATTGATACTATAGAAAGCAAATTGCAAAGTTCTGTAAAATAGTAGTAACTATTCTCTGTACTAGAATCCTTGAAGATAAAGAAATTCAAGACTGCAACAAAGCCATAAAAAATTCCAACAATTTAACTTTATTTGCAGATCAGTCTCATTTTAAAGTATGGATGGGGCGCCTGGGTGGCTCAGTCAGTTGAGTGTCTGACTCTTGCTTTCGGCTCAGGTCAATGATCCTCAGAGCTATGGGATGAAGCTGCAAGTCAGACTCTGTGCTGAGCGTGGAGCCTGCTTGAGATTCTCTCTCTCCCTCTGCCCCTCCTCCCAGCTTATGTGTGTGTGTGCTTGCGCTCTCTGGAAGGAAGGAAGGAAGGAAGGAAGGAAGGAAGGAAGGAAGGAAGGA
>NW_024421902.1:0-3333 GCF_014898765.1 Herpailurus yagouaroundi | reverse complement strand
AAGGAAGGAAGGAAGGAAGGAAGGAAGGAAGGAAGGAAGGAAGGAAGAGGAAGGAAGGAAGGAAGGAAGGAAGGAAGGAAGGAAGGAAGGGGAATGAAGGAAGAAAGAGGAAGGAAAGAAGGAAGAGGAAGGAAGGAAGGGAGGGAGGGAGGGAGGAAAAGGAAGGAAGGGAGAGGAAGGAAGGGAGAGGAAGGAAGGGAGAGGAAGGAAGGAAGGAAGGAAGGAAGGAAGGAAGGAAGGAAGGAAGGGAGGAAGGGAGGAAGGAAGGAAGGGAGGAAGGAAGGAAGGGAGGGAGGGAAGAAGGGAGGAAGGAAGAGGAAGGAAGGAAGGAAGGAAGGAAGGAAGGAAGGAAGGAAGGAAGGGAGGGAGGGAGGGAGGGAGGGAGGAAGGGAGGGAGAGACGAATGGACAGAGAGAGACACTGTTTGAGAATGTTGATCAAGTGACCCTGGTAGCCGCCTTTAAACTCTGAAAAGCTGTGATTCTTGCTGTTTCTCTTCAAATATCTTCTTTTAAGCTGGTCACATGCATGAAATCTAACAAGTACCCACAGTGCTGAGACCCCCTCCATCTTTTTCAAAGACTCCTGGGTGCACAGGTAGAGTCCGGCAGCATCCACCACGGTCCCAGACTGTCGTGCTCCCCCTCACACCTCATAAGCAGTCTGTCCCCAAACAGATGCAGGTGCTCAAATCCTCTGCTAACCAAAATGACACTTAAACGTCCTGACAGTAATAACAGAGGGCAGCAAGGGCTGGGGATCAGAGTCCTGGTTCCAGACAAGGCTTTGTGTTCAGCTTTATACAAATCACTTCACATTCTCTGATCACAGTTTCCTCACTGTAAAAATGAGGGAGATGGACTAAAATCACAGACCTTCAGAGCTTCAAGGGGCCCCACACATCAGGTTACGTGTGATTGAATTCATTTACTGATGTACACAGAGCACTTTTCATATCCAAAATTCTAAAACTAACAGCCACAATGACAAGCAAGTTTTGTTCTGAAAGTTCACTTATAAATCAGTTATTTAAAACCAGGAATGGGGGCACCTGGGTGGCGCAGTCGGTTAAGCGTCCGACTTCAGCCAGGTCACGATCTCGCGGTCCGTGAGTTCGAGCCCCGCGTCAGGCTCTGGGCTGATGGCTCAGAGCCTGGAGCCTGTTTCCGATTCTGTGTCTCCCTCTCTCTCTGCCCCTCCCCCGTTCATGCTCTGTCTCTCTCTGTCCCAAAAATAAATAAACGTTGAAAAATAAAAATAAATAAATAAATAAATAAATAAATAAATAAATAAAACCAGGAATGTATTTCTCCACAGAAATAATGTTATTAGAGACTGTTAGGTTTCCATGTCAACCCACAAATGCCTATTAATTTGTAACGGACCTGAATATGGTACTACTATAATAACATCACAGCTTGCTGGGATGCAAGGGAAGTATCTCCCACCTCCCCATCAAGTCCTCATGACCTTGGCCAACCCACTGCCACCAAGCATCAGGAAGAAGAAAATTCTCAGGCAAAAAATGGAACAGAAAAGGAGAATGGAAACAAAGTGGAGAGACAAGTATTGGATGAGTGTGGGTGGCTGAGGCAAAGCATGAAGACCAGAAGAGCACATGTGTAAGAACAGAGTAAGGGGAGACAGCAGCGAGAGAGAGGCCTTGACCCCCGTTCCTTCCCAGCCCCACTACTGGCTCCTTCCATAACAGTGGACCCTTGTTACCACCAACAGATGCAGGGGCTCAAATCCTCTGCTAATCAAAATGGCACCAAAGCCACATTGTAAGGAGGAGCTGGGGTTTGAGGGATGGGGAAGGAGAGGGGTCTAAGACATGGGTAGGACATGTCCACTGCGTCTACATCAGATGAGTAGTGAATCTCATCACGTACTGTCCACAAACCAGAAGTAATAAAAGAGTATTTCTAAGATCACAGTTTGGCACATCCGAGGACCCTCGTGCTTGGGGTACCTAACTTCACCCCTTAGAGGACCCCACCAACCCTGAGGTTCCATGCTCCCTCCTGCTGCTCCATCTACTCTTCCCACATCTAACCCCACCCTGTGAATCTTAGGCTGGGCCCATATCCTGAGCACCATGCTTAGAGGACCTCACACCTCCTCCTCCAGTCCTGCCACTTCCACGGGGCAAGGAGTTCACAGAGCCCCTAGGATGCACCTACCCAGTCTCCATGTCATCACAGGTCCTGGGACCTGCTTCTGCACCTGCCTGGGTCCATTCTCTCAAGGGAACACCATTAAACAGTCTGCACAAGGGAGGCTGTTTGCAGGAGGTGTAGACAGACCAGAGGGCTGAGACCAGGGGTGTCTACATGTACCCCATGGAGATTTTGCACAAGAAACTTGAGGAGTATAAGAATTCCACATTTGAGGGGCGCCTGGGTGGCACAGTCGGTTAAGCGTCCAACTTCAGCCAGGTCACGATCTCGCAGTCTGTGAGTTCGAGCCCCGAGTCAGGCTCTGGGCTGATGGCTCAGAGCCTGGAGCCTGTTTCCGATTCTGTGTCTCCCTCTCTCTCTGCCCCTCCCCCGTTCATGCTCTGTCTCTCTCTGTCCCAAAAATAAATAAACATTGAAAAAAAATTTAAAAAAAAAAAAAAAAAGAATTCCACATTTGAATCTGGCTGTCCAGGTTGTTATGAAGGTATATTTATCAAGAGAGGAGGACAGAACCTGTTTTAAAGGTAGGTTGACTTAAAACTTTGAAACATTTGTTTAAACTCATGGTACATGCTGGGGCACCTGGGTGGCTCAGTTGGTTAGGCATCCAACTTTGGCTCAGGTCATGATCTTGCAGTTTGTGAGTTTGAGCCCCATGTCAGGCTCTGTGCTGACAGCTCAGAGCCTGGAGCCTGCTTTGGATTCTGTGTCCCCCTCTCTCTCTGCTCCTCCCCTGCTTTCACGTGTGCTCTACCTCTCTCAAAAATAAACATTACCAAAAAAAAGTATTGAACTCATGGTACATGAGCCTTCATTTATACTCCTGCCTCAGGCCCAACAAATATCAACGGTGGGGCTGTCCCTCCTCTCTCTGCTTCCAGCACCAGGCGCTGTGCTGCAAAGGTCTAAGCAGAATGTCTGCTAATGAGTTGGCAAGATAACTAATTTCCCTTCCTAGGGGCTCTTCTTAATTAGAAATAAAATAATTCCCAGCACTCCCCCCAACAGAAGGTTCCCTAAATTCAGTGCCACTGGGGCGCTCCCCTCTGCCACACACCTACACACAGAAGATCACAAAGAGAACCCTGTCATGGTCACACCCCTGGAACTTGTGGTCTTTCCCCTCTGGTTCTCCCAGGGTAAAACACTAACT
>NW_024421901.1:3033-3691 GCF_014898765.1 Herpailurus yagouaroundi | reverse complement strand
GTAGCACATAGGAGAGGCCCCAGGACTTCAGCCCTTAGCACAGAGACATTGCTCTGCCTGGAGCTCAGGAGGAGGGGCATCCAACTTCCACCCCCTCAGCATGTCCCTTGGCAACTCCTGACTCAGAGAGGATGCTGAGCTGTGTGAGGCCTGGAGACCATGTGAGACTGGACAGAAAGCAGAGCGGGCAGTGAGAAGCCACGGCTATGCACCTCACTGAGTTGATGATACAATGTTCTCTGAAACTGAGGGCATAGTGAATAGTTTCAAATGCTCCTGAGATGTCAGGAAGGACTGAGTTTGGGACATGGACTTCACTGGTGATCTTAGTAAATGCCCCTCTGGTGGAAAGATGAGGACAGAAATGAGATTGATATGGGAGAAAGAGTAAGCCGGGCATGAGAAGAATATAAGTGGTGGAGAAGAGTACATATCTAGCTATGAATGAGAGATTAGAATTATTTCTATTAATGTCGACAAGAAAATATCTGAGCACACTTTAGTTGTTTGCTGATGTTTTTAGTTGTTTAGTTGTTTTAGATGTTGAAGAAGTAGAATTTTTAAAGGCTGGGTTGAGCTTAGAAGCAAGAAGAGAATGAAGGTTAATGAAGATTGGGAAGATATGATAGAGAGATGGGTTTGTTTTGGGTCAGATACA
>NW_024421901.1:0-2933 GCF_014898765.1 Herpailurus yagouaroundi | reverse complement strand
CATGTGTGTGTGTGTGTGTGTGTGTGTGTGTGTGTGTGTGTATTACATATATATGTAGATGTGAGGAGTGTCTTGCACAATATCATATCTAATAGCTTCAAATTTCTCTGTGAATTAAAATAAAAGATTTTCCCTTGAGAAAGAGAGGTTTGGAGTTGGTGGATGTGCTTGGAGTAAAGTAGGGACAAAATCATCTAGGGAGATTGAGCTGAACAAGATCATGTTGTTGGGTCATCGGGCATTGGGGGTGAAGTGAATATTGGTTAGGATGAAATTATGGGAATACAAATATGCCTGGTTAGGAAGCATCTTTCCTTCATGTCCTAGAGTGCTTATTATGTCGGTGAATCTAGAAATTGAGTTTTGCATTTTTAGGTGATGGAAGGTCAGTGGAGCAAGGGCACGCCAAATATGTGTAAGAGAGTGCTTGACGTGATAAATCAGAATTTAGCCTAGAAAAGAGGAATGCAGTGACAAGGGGATACTGAATGAAATGAGTGAAAAAGAAAGTGCCCTGGAGGGCTCGAGGTTGTTGAGAAACTAACTACGTGTGTGATGTAGGAGGCAGGTGAGTTCTAACTTACAGTACTTCAAGATCCCACCCCAGAATCAAGTACTCAATTTATAGTAACAAGATAAAGCATCCAAGAGGTGTTATATTAAGTTTAGGGCAAAGGTTGGGGTAAGTGAGTGACAACCGGTAAACTTGCTGCAAAATGATCACCACAATATGTCAAGTTAAAATCCATCACCACAGGATTGTGAATTTTTTCCTTGTGATGTGAACGATGAAGACGTAGGCTCTTAGCAAGTTTCAAATACACAATACGTATTATTAACCAGAGTCACCATGCTGTACATTCCACTCCCACGATTCATCTAGTGAATAACTGGAAAATTCGTGCATTCGACGACCTTTACCCATTTCACTTACCTCCACCGCCTCTTTCCACAAATATGTTCTGGGTGTCTACTAGTTCCAAGCTTTTGTATTGTTGTGTTGGTTTTTTTAGATCACACACAGAGCATTTGTCTGGAAGATCGTACGGTATTAGTCTGTGTTTTCTCTATGTGACCTAATTTTCGATCTTCTGCTCTACAGATATCACGTACGTGCCATTTGCCATATGCTCTATAGAAGATTTCCTTTATCCCAGAAAGTCTATGAAAAGACCTGCGTTTAATGTGGAGCTCTACCATTTGCTTGTCATGTGGCCTTTGGCGGGTTACTTAACTTCTCTGTGCCTCAGTGTCTGCAGCTTCAAACTGTAGGTAACATTATTACCTGTGTCATAGGGTTTTAAGAGGATTATGGAAGTCATTTCACGTAAAGAACTTCAGACTTGCGTAAATTGTAGAGGTTTCCAAAAATATTAGTTTCGTTGTGGAAGTTGTTTGCTTGCTTTGATCTTGACCTGGTATTCAGAAGGTAGCAATTTTATATTTCTTCCACTAGAGGGCCTTCAATCACTTTCTATGAATACATGTCTTCAGGAGTTTTGTTTTGTTTTGTTTTCCCCTTTCCTTTTTTTAAACCACATATGCATAGTTTGAGAAAGAAGTATGATAGAATAGTTTAAAACACGCAATTTGAAATAAGAAGTATCTGGATTTGGGTCTTACTCAAATAGACCATTTATTTTCTACGTTAGTCTCTATAGAAGGGGTAAAATAATGCCACTTAGGGGTGCCTGGGTGGCTCAGTCAGTTAAGTTGTTGGACTCCTGGTTTCAGCTCAGATCATGATCCCAGGGTCATGGGGTCCAGCCCTGCATTGGGTTCCACACTGAGCTTGGAGCCTGCTTAAGATTCTCCCTCTCTCCCCCCGCCCCTCTTCCCTGCTTGAGGTCTCTCTCTCTCATAAGTAAGTAAGTAAGTAAATAAATAAATAAATAAATAAATAATGCTGCTTATATCACACTGCTATTGTTGATAGTTTATTTCATTCAAAACATTAAAAAGATTCTTTTTTCTTATTCTAGGAAACAATGATGATAAATGGGCTAAAATGACAAATGTCAACTACAACATTCTTACATATAAGTTAACCTCTTAAAATATTATTTTAAAACGTAATAATATAAATACATATTTAAGGACAAAGAAAAGAACACTTGAACCGATTTCCTCAGTAAATCCTAAGAGGGATCTGGAGGCTGAGCCGTGTATCTGCTTCCATATTGTTCTGGTGAGGCACCAAACATCAGTCTCAGGAACATTCTCGTCTGCAAATGCCAAGTGCTATAGTATAAGGGATATCAGGAGAGTAAGTGCAATCAGCGTAGGGTTAGTGTTCTGGACACACTGCAGTTTGGGTGTTAGGCTTTTCCTTACTGTCTTCTCTACAACCCATGCCTCTTCTCGGTCCTTGGCATCTCACAGTGTGTCACCTGAGGCAATTGCCTGGCATGGTACCGCAGCATAAAGGAGTATTAACTGAGGACTGTCATAATGCTAGCTTGGCCAGTTACTAGAGATGAGATCTTAGATAATATCATAACTCAGAGTTTTAGATTGTATAACAAAAAATAATAGAATAATTATTAACACTGCATAATTATTAACACATTATTAACACGGCAATAATATTTTACACTGTATGAAGAAGATTCCAGAGTGATTGAGTGACTACTACCAGGAGTATCATGTCTGGGGAATCTGTCTTAAAGACCTAAGCATTGGTCTTGCTAGCAGTAGGAGGTTCTTTCTTAACAGATAGAAAGAAGGAGGAAGAATTACCCTACAGTTTTTTCAGGTTCATTATACACAATTTGTTTTTCAGATACAGAATCTATTCATCAAGTCACACCGGCCATGTACAACCTGAGTAGCGACCACACAGGTGACTTCACCCTTTTGGGCATCCCTGGCCTCGGGCAGTACCATGTCTGGATCAGCATCCCCTTCTGCTTTATCTATCTCGCGGCCATTGT
>NW_024421900.1:0-8599 GCF_014898765.1 Herpailurus yagouaroundi | reverse complement strand
GTCTGGATCAGCATCCCCTTCTGCTTTATCTATCTCGCGGCCATTGTGGGCAATAGTATCCTTCTCTACCTCATTGCTGTGGAACATAGTCTTCATGCACCCATGTTCTTTTTCCTTTCCATGCTGGCCATGACAGATCTGATACTGTCTACCACTTGTGTCCCCAAAACCCTTACCATCTTCTGGCTTGGTCCCCAGAAAATCAGTTTTCCTGGTTGTCTGACCCAGTTATTCTTTCTGCACTGCAGCTTTGTCCTAGATTCAGCCATCCTGATGGCCATGGCATTTGACCGCTACGTGGCCATCTGCTCTCCCCTGAGGTACACCACTATTCTGACTCCCAGGACCATCATCAAGATTGCAGTGGGCATCTCCTTTCGAAGCTTCTGCATTATCCTGCCAGTTGTATTCTTGCTCACACGCCTGCCTTTCTGCAGGACACGCATCATACCGCACACATACTGTGAGCACATAGGTGTTGCCCGGCTCGCCTGTGCTGACATCTCCGTCAACATCTGGTATGGCTTTGGTGTCCCCATCATGACGGTCATCTCAGATGTGATTCTCATTGCCGTTTCTTACAGCCTCATCCTCCGTGCCGTCTTCCGCCTCCCCTCCCGGGATGCCCGCCACAAAGCCCTTGGCACGTGTGGTTCCCATGTCTGTGTCATCCTCATGTTTTATACACCCGCCTTTTTCTCCATCCTTGCCCATCGCTTTGGGCACAATGTCTCCCGCACTTTCCACATCCTGTTTGCCAACCTCTACATAGTTATTCCCCCTGCACTCAACCCCATTGTCTATGGAGTGAAGACCAAGCAGATCCGAGATAAGGTCATACTTTTGTTTTCCACCAAGGCTACGGAATGATGTTTCAATGTGCTATGGAAAAGCAGATATCATTGTATAAGGGATATTAATGTAGCAAGACTGAGAAAAGAGCTAATTCTAATTGAAGTGAGAACTGCCTGCAGGTGCTTTTGCATACAAGGAAAATGGTGTGGTCTCTTTAAAGGACTTTCATTATTCTATATATAAAAAAATCCTTGATGGTGTGTTTGCTTCTGGAATATGAAGTTGTATAGGATATGATCAGGAAGAAGAGGTGAAAACAGAGAGCTGGCTTAGCGTAAATGGACAAAGGAATATAAATTTGGAAATTGACATTTGACTCTGTGGAGAGAGAAAAGTGTGTTATGCACAACAGAGACCCTGAGGAAGTGAGACTAAAAGTGAAAATATCAACAAATAATTCATTATTGAGGGGATTGGTAGATGGATTTAGGACATTTATGATAATATTCAGTTCTCACTAGTGTTCATCATGTGCTTCTGCCATTCACTTTATATTCCCTCTACCCCCAACAGACACACACATAAAATCATTCAGTACCAGAGCTAGGAGAAGCACGATCAACCAGCAGTGCTGTGACGGGGAGGAGAGAGCATGTATTTCTCAACACCTGCATTCTAGCCCCAGTGCTGGCAGAAGAGAGGAGCTTCTAGGCTCCAAGACACTGAGAAAGTGAGCTGCAGAGATGTGCCAGGAGACCTTAAGCCAGTTCAGTGCGAACGCAAAGTAGATGTTTAACCCCATTTGCAGAAGACCTGTGGGACTTTTATCGACAGAGTGTGTTTCCTGGACTGGAAGAGAGAATCAATTACAAGACACATCAGTGCAGTGAAGGGGGATGAGGAGAGAAAATCTACAAGAAAGTGATGCATCCATGGTAAGATGCATCTAGTTCCACAGGATTGCATTAGAGACAACACTGCTATGTTCAGAAAAAGATCTAGAGTTCTTACAATACATGTTTTTTCTTCTTTTGACCATTATCCGCCGATGTGGAATTATTTGTTGGGTACCCACTGTATTGCAACACGGTTCTAAGCATTCGGGAAAGGAAGGTTAAGGATACAAAGACTCCGCCCTGTGTTTGTGGAGCTTATATTCTCAGGAGAGTGACACACGAGAAACGAGAGAACAAGTTCTACACCTTCAAAGAGGGATGTAACCGATGGAAAAATGCAGCGAATACAGTGATGCACTACAAGTGGACGAGGAGGACAGGGCAGCGAGGACAGCAAAGGCAAAGGCCCTGGGGCAGGACACAGTGTGACGTGACTGTGCACAGAGCAGAGGCCAGCGTGTCTGGAGCAGAGCGAGGCGGGGATGCAGGAGCAGGGAGGAGGGGGGAGCGTGGCCGGGTCCTGTGGGGCTGGAATCATCGGAACCTCATTGTAGGAGGAGGAAACTGATGCCAGCAGAGTGAACGTGACTTTTCCAAGGCACACAGCGGGGCGGTCATCAATGTGGAGCTACACTAGAGTCTGCCAACCCCCAGTTCAGAGTTTTCCCCACTTGACATAACCTCACTCTCGTAAAAAAGAAAACATGAGTAGGAATATCAGAGCGCATTTTTCTTCTTTCTGTGAAGCCTCGTTGTCATAAATTAAGCCACATCCTTCTAAGGGAGGAGCCTGCTTTCTGTGCCAGCTGCTAGAAATGCCCTGAAGAGATGATCTTTTACTCTCTTCTGATTATTTCCATTCTGCTGAGAACATGGATTAGCCAATGTTTTTATTTTTAAAGTTTACTAAGGAAGGGATAGTAAATAAATAGATTCTGAGCTATTTATTTTGTATTTTTATTATTTTTATTTATTATTATTTCATAAGTTTACTTATTTTTGAGAGAGAGAGAGAGAGAGAGAGAGAGAGAGAGAGAGAGAGAACACTAGCAGGAAAGGGGCAGAGACAGAGACACAAAATCCAGAGGAGGCTCCAGGCTCTGAGCTGTCTGTACAGAACCTGAATCAGGGCTCAAACTTGTGAACCAAGAGATCATGACCTGTGCTGAAGTTGGACTCCTAACCGACTGAGCCACCCAGGCGCCCCTAGACTGAGCTAACTTAAGAGTACATACTCATTTCATCGTGGTAGGGACTCAAACTTGTGGTTATTCACCAACAGGCATGAACGGCTCACATGAAAGCCTAATGACCTAGAAAAACCAACATAGGAAGCAATTGTCTCCTGCACTGTCTCCCTTACCCTCTCCCACTATCTTTGGGCCAGTTATATGTTATTATGTTTCTACTTCTTTCCCAGGACAGTTCATTTATTTCTGTGACTTATGGCCTCTTTTCTGGTAACTCTCTATCTCAGTTTTCAAAAGAGCATCCTGATAAATCTCAGTATCTGTTTTCCTACTTCATAGGCTTGGTATTAGGAGTACATGAAAAATGTAGATCAACGTGGATTGCAGACTGTAAAATACTAATCTAATGTCAGGTTAGTAGTTGACTAATTACCACTGCCATTCTCATCTGGAAGCAGAATCTCAGCAGCATGTGCAACTCTGAGCTCATCATTGTCACTTAAAATCCTCCCTCCACTGTACTGTTCATTGGAGGAAAAAACAGGTTAAACCTGGTGTTTCTCTTCCCTCAAGGTCCGATCTCCTCCCTGGCTGCCCCAATGGCTCTTTGTGGTGACACTGGCTGCAAACATTCCGTTCCAGTGTCAGACTAGGAATGAAATTATGTGTTGTGGTTGGATTTAAAAGACAATAATTATGCAAATATCAGCAGGTAACTTTCTCATACGTAAGTTATCGTTTCCTATACGTTGTTTTTATAAATTCCCATCCCTTATATTAAATATAAAATACGTTGACCCTATCAATGGGGGATGAAACTGTTTTATTATCCCATCATCAGAATTTAGAGCTGTATTCTACAGATATAGGGATCCATGAATGTGTCTCTCTAAACCCTCTCCTCCAAACTTTCCACATGTGACCATTCTCAAGGTGTCTGTGATTCCATTGTGTTGCCTCTTATATTTTAGTTCTCGATGCCTAGTCACCCCACCGTCCTGTTTACCCGCAGCTTAGCCAGACACTTGCACACTGTACCTAGACCGGATAGTGTACTTACGTCTTATATTGTAAGAAAATGACAACTAAATGTAGGTTTGTGCTCAGAAGAATAATATAGGGCTTATTAAAAATGAGGAATGGAATAGATTTCAATGTCTGTCTTAGAGGTAAGGAGGCAGTTGGAGATTTTTATGTTATATACCTGCCACTTTGAACCTATACCTTAAAATAAATAAATAAATAAATAAAATTCAACAGGTAAAAAACTCAATTTAAAAAATAAAATAAAATATTTCTAAATTCTAGGTTGAACTACAAGTTTATCTTACTACCTATTTGATGATTACAAAAAATACATAGAAATTCAAATGCCCATTGAATTTTATAATTCTTTAAGTAGGTATATATGCATATCTCTAAGAGCCAATGTGTTGATTAAAATAATTGCATAGAGATATTAATTATGGTTACTTAGATTTTCATCAGTAATGGTGTATTATTGACATTTATGTCTCTCAGCTAAATCTGTATGGAATGTTAAAGTAAATTTTTTTTAATTTAAAACATTTTAAAAATTAATATGTCCTAAAAATCTAAAAATAGAATTACCCTATGACCCAGCAATTGCACTACTAGGTATTTACCCAAGGGATACAGGTGTGCTGTTTTGAAGGGACACACGCACCCCCATGGTTATAGCATTGCTTTCAACAATAGCTAAAGTATGGAAAGAGCCCAAATGTCCATCGATGATGAATGGATAAAGAAGATGTGGTATACATATATAATGGAGTATTATTCGGCAATCAAAAATAATGAAATCTTGTCACTTGCAACTACGTGGGTGGAACTAGAGGGTATTATGCTAAGTGAAATTAGTCAGAGAAAGACAGAAATCATATGACTTCACACATATGAGAACTTTAAGAGGCAAAATAGATGAACATAAGGGAAGGGAAAAAATAATATAAAAACAGGGAGGGGGACAAAACAGAAGAGACTCATAAATATGGAGACCAAACAGAGGGTTACTGGAGGGGCTGTAGGAGGGGGCAAGGGCTAAATGCGTAGGGGTCATTAAAGAATTCACTCCTGAAATCATTGTTGCACTATATGCTAACTAATTCGGATGTAAATTTGAAAAAAATAAACTAAAAAAAAGTTTAAAACTATTTTATAGGGCATTAAAAAAATAACAGTCACTCCGCTGTGGTTTTAATCAGCTTCGGGGCTATCACACAATGAAGACGGTAATCTGGAGTTAACACATTTTTACAATTCCCCATTCTTATTCCTTATTCTGTTTAGCTGCTCCAGTTTTCCTAACAAGACTTCTGATGTAAGCTTGTTACAATCTTGTTAGCACTGCAGTTCGTATCCATTGCTGTCACTGTTCCATCAGAACAACTTCGACACCAAACTTAAAACCTTTGTTGGTATTTGTATCCTTCATAGTTTTATATCAGTTCAGAGTTAGTTGGGTTTGTTGGCAACTTTAGAAAGAATAAGTCCTCCTTCAAGTCACTGCTATGTGAAAATCACACATATAATCAAATTATGATGTTGGGCAACGAAAAATACTTTAAAGCTTTATTTGCTCTGTGAGTTGGCTTCTGTAACGTGACCTAGTTCCCAAACATGTGGTGCCGTGCTGTCATTGTAAAATGGGCAGCCGGCCTACAGCAACCACAAGTGCAGGGTGGATTCCTCCTTTAGGACTCTTAGGAAGAAATCACCATGTTTGCACAGTGGGCTCGCTGTTGACAGTCCCTCGCCTTATATCAACAGCTGCTTTTACAGTTCCCATTACAACGCATCCACACTGACTCCACAAGGGAAAGGCTGGACATGAGAGGAGGTTACTGGACTGTTCTAGAATATTAAAAGACACTTTTACAATAGTACACAATTGTTTTGATAACCTCTAAGTTTGTTCTGTGACAGTGTGAACAGAAAACAATTCATTCAAACTAGGTCTCCAAAAAAATCCACGCTGTGGAGGAAATACTGTGAAAGACCTGTCGTTACCACATCCTCTCAGGCTCTGCTACGTGGAAGGGAGGGCACTTTTGAGGGAGGGGCGATGTTGTGAAAGGAATTATGTCTACCCCAGGGCCGAGCAGGACCCCATGTGGGCCCAGCAGGCGTGTCTGACAGCCAGTTTTCCTCAGCTGACTCTGCAAGCCACGGCTTGACTGATGTGGTGTCCGCTGCCCTAACACAGGCACCTGCTGGGGTTCCACGCTCGCTGCTCATCTTCACATCACCTGTTTGGGAAGATCCGGGAATCCTCATTGTACAAAGGAAAACACTAGGGTCGGAATACTTAAGTAACTTGCTGCAGGCTGTCTGGTAGTGGAGCCTTAATCATTCCCCGTCTGCAGGACTCAACAGCCCAGGCTCTTCCCATCACACTTCTTTGTCTGTTTATAGGGCTGGGGGGCAGAAAGGATGCCAAGTGACGATGACGGCCCGTGTCTGGGTGGCACTCGGGTGTGTTATTTGTGTGTGGCGAGGCACGTCTCCATCTGAGTTCTCTGTGCCCCTTCCAGTGGTCCTGCCTGGTCTCTTCCTCTCCTGGGTCCTGAGCCCGTCAGGTATAGAGACCTGGGACCAGGAAAGTCGGCAGACAGGACTGCAGACCGCTGCTAATTCCTCATTAACAGTGCACAGCTGTGACCAGCAGCTTCTCAATCCCCCACCAGGGATGCAGGGTCCAAGCCCTCCCGAGGGCCCCGAGAAGCAACCCATCAATCCATCCCACCCATCCCTGCTCTCCCCCAGGCTTGCCCCGGGAGTCCCTGTGGAGTCTCCCTGGTCACCAGTGCACTGACTCCTGAACGGACCAGCTGGAGCAGTAGGGACTGAAGCAGCACTGGGTACGTGGAGGCTGGATGCCCTTTCTCGTCTCTAATCGCACCTCCGCAGCAGAGAGGTGAGAGCTCCCGACCCCTCAGCAGCAGGAATTCATCAGCCGAGATCAGGCACCCCCTAGACAGGGTGTGGGGCTCCTGAAAAGGTCTCCTCCCTGTGCCCTGCCTGGATTTATCCCACAGTGAGCCAAGCACTGAAGGTGCTGCTAAAATGCCCATCCCCATGGGATGGTCTGAGAAGCCTCTTTGTCCTGACGGAAATAGGTGGTTCAGACTCTTTTTCAGAGAACAACTTCGGGGTGCAAAGGAGAGCATGAGGCAGAGGTCACCGTGGCCGTTAAGTTTCAGAACTGAGGGTGAGGTATCAGCACCCCCTTCTCACCCTTTCGGGGTCAGAAAAATGTGGAAGGTGTGGGCTGGGGAGCAGGAGTAGGGATTAGAGGACAGCACCACCACATTCTTTTTTATGTGGAAGCAGTCTTGTGTTCAGCCCCCTTTTATTGGCTCCGTCCTGCAAGAAGGTTCTTTCTTTGGTTGATGCCGTCTAATCTGATACTCTACGCGGTCTTTTAGACATTATTTTTTCCTTACATGGGATCACATTGCTTTCAAATACACTTCCTTCAGTCCCCAAAGCCCTCACAGTTTGGGGTTTGTTTTATTTTTTTTAAGATAATTTAAAGGGTGGACGTTCAGATGATAAAAGTTGAGAGCTATGATCACACTGGAAAGGAGCTCAGTAGGAACGGGCTCAAGAAACAATACAAGTGCTTCAAATAATTATGTCCATGTTATTTAACATGTATGGGGATTCACTGTCATCCAGGGAGAACTGCTTTACATGTTATTTACTTATCCTTCAAGGATTCCTGTACTGTTGGTGCCTTTATTCTTATCCCTAGTTAGGTAAAAGAAATAAAGGCATAGAGCAGTTGAGCATCTTGTACAAAGTCACACAGCTCGTTTGTGGAATAATTAGGGTTTGAACCGAGATAACACGGCCTCGGAGCCCTCTCTAGATCTAAACGGCTGTGCTGACGTGGGAATACTGGGGAACAAGAAAAATGGACCTTTGTGCTGGCTTTCCCTCTCACTCCTCTCCCCTCCACAATCAGGATGGCATGTCAAATTCTGATTAAATGGAGGTTCAAAGTCCTCCGTCAATTCAGGTTCATAGTGGCGAACTCATGTTGCCAGAGTTCAGTTCTGGAACTCTTCCCTTCTGCCTTCTTTTTGTCTTACTGCTGCCAGCCACACTTAATATGTTCTTGTTCTGCTCTTCCCTGGAGGGGAAACTTGTCCCTCAAGCCCCTTGGGCAGGACACAGTAAGTGAGCCACTCTGAGGACAGGGAGGCTCCCTGAGAAGGATCCATAACAAAGGGCGAGGGAAGACAAGGGCCCTGGCCTGGAACCCATGGGGTGGAGGCATCGATGGAGGGAGACAGGTCTCAGTCTGCAGCAGGTGCAGGCAGGTCTGTGTGCCCCAGTGACCCTGCCAGTACAAAGGTGTGCATGTGTGAATGGAGTCAGAGTGAGGACACTGTCAGCGTGGAAGTGAGACCCAGGACCAGATGATGTGCAGAGTCTGTGTGAGTGGCAGAGGCGGCCTCTCCTGGCCAGAGGGGAATTGCTGTCAAGTGAGGAACATGGTAAGGCTTCCGGGAGAGGAAGCAGTCCTGGACTGGGATCCAGGGTTCCTTGTTCTGTATCCCAGCCCTGTGTGACCCTAGCTTTTCTGTGCATTGGTGTCCTGATCACGGAAAGGGACCCACGACAGGGGGATGCTATGCATGCGGTAGCACATAGGAGAGGCCCCAGGACTTCAGCCCTTAGCACAGAGAC
>NW_024421899.1:0-14691 GCF_014898765.1 Herpailurus yagouaroundi | reverse complement strand
AAAGATTTGAGATCATACCATGCACATTTTCAGATCCCAATACTATGAAATTTGAAAACACCACAGAAAATTTTACAAAACTCCAAATGTATAGAGGTTAAAGGACATCCAACTAAAGAATGAATGGGTCAACCAGGCAATTAAAGAAGAAATTTTAAAAACATATGGAAACAGGGGGCGCCTGGGTGGCGCAGTCGGTTAAGCGTCTGGCTTCAGCCAGGTCACGATCTCGCGGTCCGTGAGTTCGAGCCCCGCGTCGGGCTCTGGGCTGATGGCTCAGAGCCTGGAGCCTGTTTCCGATTCTGTGTCTCCCTCTCTCTCAGCCCCTCCCCCGTTCATGCTCTGTCTCTCTCTGTCCCAAAAATAAATAAATGTTGAAAAAAAAATTAAAAAAAAACAAAAACAAAAACAAAAACAAAACATATGGAAACAAATGAAAACAAAAGCACAACAGTCCAAACCCTTTCGGAGGCAGCAAAGGCAGTGATAAGAGAAAAGTACATTGCAATCCAGGTGTATCTCAAGAAACAAGAAATATCTCAAATACAAAAGCTAACAGCACCCTTAAAGGAACTAAAAGCAGATTAATAAAGAAACCCCAAGGCCAACAGAAGAAAAGAAATAATAATAATCACAGCAGAAATAATATAGAATCCAAACAAAAAGAACAGATCAATGAGGTGAAGAGCTGTTTTTTTTTGTTGCAAAAATAAACAAAATTGATAAACCCCTAGCCAGACTTCTAAAAAAGAGAGATGTCCCATAGATAAAATCACTAATGAAAATGGATTTATCACAACCAATCCTACAGATAACACAATGACTCTAAACTCATATCTTTCAATAATAGCACTGAATGTAAATGGACTGTATGCTTCAATCAAAATACATAGGGTAACAGAATGAATAATAATAAAAAAAATAAGACCCATGTATTTTCTGTCTACAAGAGACACATTTTAGACATGAGGACACCTTCAGATTGAAAATGAGGGGAAGGAGAACCATATATCTTGCTATTGAAAGTCAAAAGAAAGCTTGAGTAGCCATATTTGTATCAGACAAACTAGATTTTAAAGGTTGTAACAGGAGATGAAGAAGAGAATTATATCATAATTATGGGGTCTATCCATCAAGAAAAGCTAACAATTATAAATGTTTGTGGACCTAATTTGGGAGAACCCAAATATATAAAATGATTCATCACAAAAATAAGCAATCTTATTGATAAGAATGTGGTAATTACAGAGGACTTTAATGATATATTATCTGTATCTGTTTTGATCAATTCTTTAGCTGTCATTTCTTCCTGGAATTTCTCTTTAGGAAAATTCTTCCTTTTAATAATTTTGGCTAGTCTTCTGTCCCTTATGTGTTTTAAAAGCTTGTTATGTGCTTTGCACCTGCAAGCACTACTATATTAAAGAGGGGCCATACACTGTCCAGGGACTGGCCCTACAGGAGGTGATTTTGGAGAGTGTTACTTGATCTCTGTTATTTTGACTTTGATTACTTTATCTCCCTACTCATAGTGATGTTTTGGTCCCTCCACCAGATGTGCTTTGATTTGTTCATTGAAGTAGCCCTGGATAGGAAAACAAACAAACTAAAAACAGAAAATAAAAAAGCAAACACAAACACACACACATAAACAAACATTAAAAAAAAAAACAGAAACACCAGCTATAAGCAAACAACATTGATGATACAGTGCTGATGGAAGAGGCCTTATCCTATACAAAGAGAGAAATGACAAGGGCAGGGGAAAATAAAATAAAATAAAAATTGACCAGACCGAGAAACTATATGGCTTATTCCAGAGAAAGAGAAAGGAGAATAAAGAAGGAGGTGTAGAACATGTATTAAGAGAATGGATTAAATATGTCTGTTTAAACAAACCAACAATCAGAGTACAGACAAGAGGAGGGAAGAGATAAGGAGAAAAGTAAGGAAGAATGTATCTATACAATAAGAATTGTCCAAGAATTAAATCAGGCAATGTAACAGTGCTGGTCTGGAGGAGGGGCTGTCTAGTTTCTCAGCGTCAATCCTGCTCTTGAAGATATGCAGTTACCAAGTGTGGAGGGGCATGGTTTGGTGTAGGTGGGTGCTGCCGCCACTGTGGGCACTTTGTCCATTCCCTGATGCCCCACCTTGTTGGTGATGGGGAGAAAAATGGTGACAACCCTGTCTCTCCTCCATAGACCAGGTGTCCTAAACCACTCTGTTCAAGCTGTCCTCACTGTGCCATGGGTGTAAACGAGGCAATCTGCCCCCCTCTTCTGACTCCCATGCCTCCCTGGTGCTTGGCTTGGATTTAAACCCTGATGTCTTAGAGATTCCCACTCCGTGCATCCTGGTTCTGAGTAAGAGATGCCCCACAGCCTCACAGTGCAGAGAATGTGTGGCTTATCACACTCTGCTGACTCCCATGTGTTGCTGGCATTCCGCTGGGACTTCAACTCTGATGTCTTTAAGGTTACCACTCTGTCTGCCCCGGTTCAAGAAGTTTCACTCCTTTGAGCTGATATATACCTTCTTCCCACAACACTCCAGGGAGGGGATCCCTTTCTCCTACTGTGGACTGCACCTGTGAGCTAGTTACTGAGCCTGGGGCTGGCTCCGCACCTCTCCAGGTATGTGAACAGGGCAGCCAGGCTGAGTCCAGAGAAAGCACTGCAGTTAGAGATTGGATCTTTCTCCTTATTGGTCGCTGGTTTTTCTCTTGTCCAGATACAGTCCTATATTCCCCAGCCTCTCTTTCTCTTCCCTTTGTCTCTCTGTAGAAGGGGTCCCTCCCCTCCATTTATTTGATCTCTCTCAGTTCACAATCACCCACCCATAGGTGGCCTGTCAGGTTGTCCCAGTGGGTCCCTGGAAGTGAGTCTGTCACTTTGCTTCCTGGACTCTTACAGTTCAAACTCCTTTGGTCTCAACACTACTTTGAGAGATGAGGGAACATTGGATTCTCCTACTTCTCCATCATGTTGGCCCCTCCTCTTTAATTTCCTTTTTGTATAACTTGTTAGTTTTAGAAACGCAACTGAGTTTTAAGTTTTGATTTTTCAATCTGAAAATTTGCTTATTTTTTTTACTCTATTTCATTTTTAATGGTTTTTAAAGCTTTGCACATATAATATATTGTCAGTTACAACCAGAAATAACTTCTCTTCTGATTCGAATGAGTATTATTCTGTTTCTTTTTTTTTAACGTTTATTTATTTTTGAGACAGAGAGAGACAGAGCATGGACAGGGGAGGGGCAGAGAGAGAGGGAGACACAGAATCTGAAACAGGCTCCAGCCTCTGAGCTGTCAGCCCAGAGCCTGACGCGGGCTCGAACTCACGGACCGTGAGATCATGACCGGAGCCAAAGTCGGATGCTTAACCGACCAAGCCACCCAGGCGCCCCTATTATTCCATTTCTTGACTAATTGCCTGGTCTAAAACTTGCAGACCTATATTGAATAGAAGTAGTGAGAGTGAGCATTTTCTTTTCCTAGTTCCTGATCTTATTTTATTTATTTTATTTTTATTCATTCATTCATTCATTCATTCATTTTGAGAGAGACAGACAGAGACAGGGTGTGAGTTGGGGACGGGCAGAGAGAGTGAGAGAAAGAGAATCAAGCAGGTTCTATGCCCAGCACAAAGTACCATTCAGGGTTCAAGGTCACGACTGTGAGATCATGACCTGAGCCAAAATCAAAAGTCAGAAGCTTAACCAACTGAGCCACCCAGTTGCCCCTTTTTAAAAATTATTATTATTATTATTATTTGACAGAGAGAGTAGTTCCTGATATTAAAGGAAAAGTTTTTCACCATTAAGTATGATGTTCACTGTGGACTTTTCACATATCACCTATATTTTGGTGAGATATTTTTTTTCTATTCCTAAATTGATGAGTTTTTATCATGAAAGGGTATTGAATTTTGTCAAATCATTTTTCTGCATTTATTGAGATGATGTAATTATTTTTATTCTTTATTCGTTTAACATATGTTAATTGATTGATTTGGATTCTTAACTGATGGAATTAATTGACTTGGATAGGTTGAACCATTCATGCACTGCAGTAGTAAATATCCCAAGTGTAGTAAATTATCCCAGTAGTATCCCAGTAGTAAAGTATCCCAGTAGTAAATATCCCAAGTAAATATCCCAAGTGTTCATGGTGTATGTTCCTTTTAACGTACTGTTACATTGAGTTTGCTAGTGTTTTGTTGAGGATTCTTATGTCTATATTAATCAAGAATATTGATCTGTAGTTTTCTTTTGTTGTAGTGTCTTTGTTTGGCTTTTACATGTGATTAATGACGAACTTTTAATCTAAATTTGGAAGTGTCCCCTTTATTCTATTTCTTAGAAAACTTTGAGATGGACTACTGTTAATTCTTCTTTAAATACTTGGGAAAAGTGACCAGTGAAGCCATCTGGTTCTGGGCTTTGTTTTGTTGGGAGATTTTAAATTGTTGGGTCAATCTTCTCACTCGTTATTAGCCCATTCAAATTTTCCACTTTCTCTTGATTCTTGGTAGATTTCTTGTTTCCAGAAATGTATTCATTTCTTTTAAATTACCCTATATGTTGGCTTGTAATCATTTATAGTAATCTCTTAAAATTCTTTGTATCACTGTGGCATCAGATGTAGTGTCTTTCATTTATAATTTTAATAATTTGAATCATCTTTTTCATACCTAGTTTAACTAAGGGCTTTCCAATTTTGTTTATCTTTTCAAAAAGCCAACTTTTAGTTTCATTAATGTTTTTCTATTGTATTTCAGTTTTCATTTTGTTCTTTTCTGCTCTAATCTTATTGTCCCCTTCTTTCTATAGCTTTGGCCTTATTTTTTTCTACTTTTCTAAACCTTTCAGCTGTAAGTTTAGCTTATTTGAAATATTTTTTTTATGTAAGATTAATAAAATTCCATCATTGTACTGCTATTGTTGCATCATGTAACTTTTGGTGTCTCGTGTTTTCCTTGTTTTTGTTTTTTTGTTGTTATTTACTAACTTCAATTTTGATTTCTTCTTTGACTCACTTGTTCAGAAGTGTGTTATTTTATTTGTATATATATATATGTGTATATATATATATATATATATATATATATATATTGTTTCCTGTCTGTTATTGATATCTAGTGACATCACCGTTTGGAAAATATACTTGGTATGATTTCAATATTCTCATAGTTTTAAGGAATGTTGTTTTTCTTGTCACTTAAAACATGATATATCCTTTAAAGTGTTCCATAAACACTTATGAGAAATGTATGTTCTACTGCTTTGGGGAATAATTACTTGTATACATCTACTAGGCTTATTTTTTTTTCCTATAGTATGTTAAAATCTTCTGTTTCCTTACTAATTTTTCTCTTGGCTCTTCTATCCATTATTAAAAATGAGATACTTAATTTTCCTATTACTTGTTTTGTTATTTATTTCTCCTTCAAGTCAATGTTTACTTATACATTAGATGCTCTTATTTTAGGTGCAAACATATTTATAATTTTTATATCTTCCTCATGAACATATTATTATTACATAATGACCTTTTTTCATTTCATGTCAGTTTCTTCAAATAAAGTTTATTATGTCTAGTATAAATACACATTCTTGCTCTCCTTTGGTTATCATTTGTACAAATATCTTTTGCCATCATTTAGTTTCAGCCTATGTGTGTCTTGTAGACAGCATATCCTATTTTATTTTTTATTTTAATAATTTGAGTCATTCTGCCTTTTCATTGGAGAGTTTAATATATTTGGTTTAAAATAATCATTAATATCTATGAAATTGTTATTGTCATTTTTTAAGTGTTGTTCATCTGTTTTTTAGATAATTTGTCTCTTTTTCTCTTTTGTGCCTTCTTTTATAATTTGTTGATTCTGGGAAATGATGCACTGATTTGTTTTCTTGTTATATTGTGTACATTCTAGAGATACTTTCTTCATGGTTATCATAAAACTTAAGTAAAACTTTATATAGTTATAACTATCTGTTTTAAGTCGATAGCAACTTACTTTAATTGCAAATGAAAACTATAATTTGACTCATTTCTACACTTTATATTATTGATGTCACAATTTACATATTTTTATATTGTGTATCCAATAACATGCTTTCAGTTATTCTTCTTATTACTTTTTTTAATTAAATTTTATAGTAAATTTAAAAATGAATTTCACACCACTGTTATGGTATTACAGTAGTCTATACTTGTCTATAGATTTATCTTAACCAGTGAATATTAAATTTACATGCATTACTATGGTTTTTAAGCTTGTTTCTATTTCAAGTTTAAACATTCCTAAGAGAGAGATTTGATGGAAGATGACAGATTAGAATACCCACAGACATAATGAGGCAACAAATGCACCTATCCAATGAACTCTGAAAACAATCTGAAGACTCTCAGAATAGATCATCCACAGTTAATTAAATAGAGAAGGCCAGATGGGATTGCCTGGGTGTCTTGGTCAGTTAAATGCCCTACTCTTGTTTTTTTGGCTCCTGTCATGAACTCACAGTTCATGAGTTTGAGCCCCTCAACAGGCTATGTGCTGACAATGTGGAGCCTGCTTGGGATTATGTCTCCCTTTTTCTCTGCCACTCTCCCAAATGCTTTCTATCTCTGTCTCTCAAAATAAATAAAACACAAACTTAAAAAAGAGAGAGAAGGCCAATTGAAGAGTGTAAAAGAGGAAGAGATGTGGTTGTAAATTAAACTCAAGCCCAACTAACCGAAAACAAAAGGGACATCACAAGCATAGAGATGTGAAAGAATAAGACCCACACCTGAAGCCCCTGGAAACTGGGACCTTCACAGGTAAAATTCATTCCCATGATGTCTGGAGAGAATAGGTGAACTAGAAGATAAAATTATGGAAAAAGAAGAATCTGAGGAAAAGAGAGATAGAAGAATACAGGAGTATAAGGGGAAAATTAGAGAACTAAGTGATGCACTAAAGAGAAATAATATACGCATAATTGGTATTCCAGAGGAGGAAGAGAGAGGGAGAGGTGCTGAAGGTGTACTTGAAGAAATAATAGCTGAGAACTTCCCTGATCTGGGGAAGGAAAAAGGAATTGAAATCCAAGAGGCACAAAGAACTCCCTTCAGATGTAACTTGAATAGATCTTCTGCATGACATATCATAGTGAAACTGGCAAAATACAAGGATAAAGAGAAAATTCTGAAAGCAGCTAGAGATAAATGTGCTCTAACATATAAAGGTAGACCTATAAGACTCGTGACTGATCTCGGTGCGCCTGGGTGGCTCAGTTGGTTAAGCGGCCAACTTCAGCTCAGGTCATGATCTCACCATCCGTGAGTTCGAGGCCCGCGTTGGGCTCTGTGCTGACAGCTCAGAGCCTGGAGCCTGCTTCCGATTCTGTGTCTCCCTCTCTCTCTGACCCTCCCCCATTCATGCTCTGTCTCTCTCTATCTCAAAAATAAAATAAATGTTTTAAAAAAAAAGAAAGACTCCTGACAGATCTCTCTACTGAAACTTGGCAGGCCAGAAAGGAATGGCAGGAGATCTTCAATGTGATGAACAGAAAAAATATGCAGCCGAGAATCCTTTATCCAGCAAGTCTGTCATTTAGAATAGAAGGAGACATCAAGGTCTTCTCACACAAACAAAAACTGAAGGAATTCGTCACCACTAAACCAGCCCTAGAAGAGATCCTAATGGAGATCCTGTGAGACAAAGTACCAGAGACATCGCTACAAGCATGAAACCTACGGACATCACAATGACTCTACACCTATATCTTTCTATAATAACACTGAATGTAAATGGACTAAATGCACCAACCAAAAGACATAGGGTATCAGAATGGATAAAAAAACAAGACCCATCTATTTGCTGTCTACAAGAGACTCATTTTAGACCTGAGGACACCTTCAGATTGAGAGTGAGGGGATGGAGAACTATTTATCATTTATCATGCTACTGGAAGTCAAAAGAAAGCTGGAGTAGCCCTACTTATATCAGACAAACTAGACTTTTAATTAAAGGCTGTAACAAGAGATGCAGAAGGGCATTAGAGAATAATCACAGGGTCTATCCATCAGGAAGAGCTAACAATTATAAATGTCGATGCGCCAAATACAGGAGCCCCCAAATATATAAAACAATTACGCACAAACAGAAGCAACCTTATTGATAAGAATGTGGTAATTGGAGGGGACTTTAACACTCCACTTACAGAAATGGATAGATCATCTAGACACACGTTCAATAAAGAAACAAGGGCCCTGAATGATACCTTAGAACAGATGGTCTTGACAGATACATTTAGAACTCTGCATCCCAAAGCAACAGAATATAGTTTCTTCTTGAGTGCGCATGGAACATTCTCCAACATAGATCACATACTGGGTCACAAAACAGCCCTTCATAAGTATACAAGAATTGAAATCATACCATGCATACTTTCAGGCCACAATGCTATGAAGCTTGAAATCAACCACAGGAAAAAGTCTGGAAAACCTCCAAAAGCATGGAGGTTAAAGAACACCCTACTAAAGAATGAATGGTCAACCGGGCAATTAGAGAAGAAATTAAAATATATATATATGGAAACAAACGAAAATGAAAATACAACAATCCAAACGCTTTGGGACGCAGCGAAGGCAGTCCTGAGAGGAAAATACATTGCAATCCAGGCCTATCTCAAGAAACAAGAAAAATCCCAAATACAAAATCTAACAGCACACCTAAAGGAAATAGAAGCAGAACAGCAAAGGCAGCCTAAACCCAGCAGAAGAAGAGAAATAATAAAGATCAGAGCAGAAATAAATAATATAGAATCTAAAAAAAAAACAAAAAACAAAAAACTCTAGAGCAGATCAATGAAACCAAGAGTTGGTTTTTTGAAAAAATAAACAAAATTGATAACCCTCTAGCCAGGCTTCTCAAAAAGAAAAGGGAGATGACCCAAATAGATAAAATCATGAATGAAAATGGAATTATTTCAACCAATCCCTCAGAGATACAAGCAATTATCAGGGAATACTCTGAAAAATTATATGCCAACAAACTGGACCACCTGGAAGAAATGGACAAATTCCTGAACACCCACACTCTTCCAAAACTCAATCAGGAGGAAATAGAAAGCTTGAACAGACCCATAACCAGCGAAGAAATTGAATCGGTTATCAAAAATCTCCCAACAAATAAGAGTCCAGGACCAGATGGCTTCCCAGAGGGGTTCTACCAGACGTTCAAAGCAGAGATAATACCTATCCTTCTCAAGCTATTCCTAAAAATAGAAAGGGAAGGAAAACTTCCAGACTCATTCTATGAAGCCAGTATTACTTTGATTCCTAAACCAGACAGAGACCAAGTAAAAAAAGAGAACTACAGGCCAATATCCCTGATGAATATGGATTCATAAATTCTCAACAAGATACTAGCAAATCGAATTCAACAGCATATTAAAAGAATTATTCACCATGATCAAGTGGAATTCATTACTGGGATGCAGGGCTGGTTCAGCATTCACAAATCAATCAACATGGTCCATCACATTAATAAAAGAAAAGATAAGAACCATTTGATCCTGTCAATCTATGCAGAAAAGGCCTTTGACAAAATTCAGCAACGTTTCTTAATAAAAACCCTCGAGAAAGTCGGCATAGAAGGAACATACTTAAAGATCATAAAAGCCATTTATGAAAAGCCCATAGCTAACATCATCCTCAATCGGGAAAAACTGCAAGTATTAAAAAAATGTTAATACTGATATAAATTAAACTATACTAATAAGTATAGTTCAGTATAGGTCTGATGGACATTTACCATATAAATGAAAATAAGAAGAAAGTTTGGTTAGCAATACTTATACTGAACAAAAGATAACTTAAAGACTGAAGCAGGAGACAAAAAGAACACTACATGATGAAAAAAGAAACAAACAATGGGATATAATGATTATAAATATTTATGCACCCAACATGGTAGATCCTAAATACATAAAGCATCTATTAACAGACATAAAAAGAGAAATTGACAGCAATACAATAATACTAGAACATGTTAGCACCCAATATGCATCAATTGAGAGATTACCCAGTGAAAATCAAAGAGCAAACAGTGTCTTAGAATGACATGTTGGACCAGATGGACCTAACAGATATATTCAGAACATTCTATCCAAAAACAGCAAAACACACATTCTTTTCATGTGCACATTAAACATTCTCCAGAATAGAACACATTAGTACACAACACATTTCTCAATAAGCAGAAAATTTTTAAAATAGTAATGTTTATTTTTTCTGACCACAGTAGTATAAAACTGGGCGCAAATACAAAAATAAAAAAAAAAAAACTGGAAAGACACAAATACATGGGGGCTAACCAACGTGTTACAAAACAATGAATGGGTCAACTAATAAATCAAATAGGAAACAACAAAAATACATGGAAACAAATGAAAATGGAAACACAATGGTTGTGTTGAACCATTCAATCATTGATCCAAATGGACACCTGTGTGACTAGGTTGGTTAAACATCTTACTCGTGATTTTGCCTCAGGTCATGATCTCATGGTTGGTGGGATCAAGCCCCATATTGGCCTCTGTGCTGGCAGTACGGAGCCTAATTGTGATTCTTTCTCACCTTCTATCTGTGCTCCAACCCCACTCATGCTCTCCCCCACCTCTCAAAATCAATAAATGAATTAAAAAAAATAAGAAACCAAATCATTGAAGTGCAACAAAGCTTTTCTAAGAAATATTAGAGCAATACAGGCCTATCTCAAGAAACAAGAAAAATATAAAATAAAAAAGCTAACCTTACATCTAAAGGAGTTAGAAAAAGATAAATAAACCCGGAAGCCATTATAAGGAAACAATACTAAAAATTAGAGCAAAAATTACAGAAATAGAGACTTTAAAAAAGTCAATAAAACAGATTAATGAAAGCATTAGTTGGTTCTTTGAAAGGATCAACAAAATTGATAAAATTTTTCCCAAAATCATCAAAAAGAGAAAAAGATACAGAGACAGATACACATACACAGAGAAAACCCAAAGAAATACAGGAGAAATAACTGCCATCACAGAAATACAAAAGTTTGCAACAGCATGGTATGAAAATTACATGCCAAAAAATTAGACAACCAAAATAAATGCATACATTTCTAGAAACATATCATCTTTCAAAACTAAAAAAGGAAGAAATAGAAAATTTTAACAGAATAATAATTAAATAAAATCAATAACCATAAAATTCCTAATAAACAAATGTCCCAGATCAGATGGCTTCCCAGATAAGTTCTACCAAACATTAAAAAAATGTTAATACTGATATTAATTAAACTATACTAATAAGTTGAAGAAGAAGAAAGGCTACCAAATTTATTATACAATCCAAGACACTACAATAAGAAAACTAACCAACCAACCAACCAACCAACCACAAAACCAGTATCTCTGAGGAATATAGATTAAAAAATCTTTAAAAAAATATTACCAAACTGAATTAAACAATTTATTTTCAAAAAATTCACTATGAGTATGTGGGATTTATTTTATGCATGCATGGGTGGCTTTATAATTGCAAATAAGTGAACATGATATATTACATTAATAAGAAAAATAATTAAAACCTGTATGATCATCTCAACAGATGCACAAAGAACATTTAACAGAGTAATATTTTTTTCAAAATTTTACTTAAATTTTAATAGATAACGTACAGATAATAAATAATATTGTTTTCAGAAGTAGAATATAGTGATTCATCTATTACATAACACTCAGTGCTCAACAAAAGTGCCCTCCTTAATACCGATTATCCATTTAACCCATCACCAACCCACCACCCTCCATCAACCTTCAGTTTGCTGTTTATCATAAAGAGTCTTTTGTGTTTTATTCCCCTCTCTTCCCTCCTTTCCCATATGTTCATCTGTTGTGGTTGTTAAATGCCACATATGAGTAAAATCATATGGGATTTGTCTCTCTCTGACTTACTTCGCTTAGCATATACACTCTAATGCCATCTACATCCCTTTTAATGGCTAAGTAATATTATATATATGTATATATATATATAGTGCATGTATATATATAATATATATTAATATATAATATATATTAATGGCTGAGTGAATATATATAGTGCGTGTAATATATATAATATTATATATATGTATATATAGTGCATGTGTGTGTATAGCAATATATATTATATTATATTATATTATATTATATTATATTATATTATATTTATTATATTATATATATACACACATATATACTGTGTGTGCATATAGCAATTATAAATATTTATACACCCAACATGGGATACCCTAAATACTTAAAGCATCTACTAACAGACATTAAAAGAAAAATTGACAGCAATACAATAATGCTAGAACATGTTAGCACCCCATATGCATTAACTGATAAATTATCCAGTAAGAAAATCATATACATATATATAATCACATATTTTTTAATTTAAATTCAAGTTAGTTAACATACAGGTTAGTCTTGGTTTTCAGGAGTAGAATCCAGTGATTCATCTTTTATGTATGACACCTAGTAGTCATCCTGAAAAGTGCCCTCCTTAATGCCTATCACCCATTTAGCCCATCCACCCATCCACCTTGCCTCCAGCAACTCTCAGCTAGTTTTATGTAGTTAAGAGTCTTGCATGGTTTGTTTTCTCTGTTTTCTCTGTTTTCACCTTATTTTTCTTTCCCTTCCCGTGTGTTCATCTGTTGTGTTTCTTAAATTCCACATATGAGTGAAATATTATATTTGTCTTTCTCAGACTGACATATTTCACTTAGCATAAGACACTGTAGTTCCTTCCATATTGTTGCAATGGCAAGATTTCATTTGTTTTTATTGCTAAGTAGTATTCCATTATGTGTTGTGTGTGTGTGAGTGTGTGCGTGTGTGTGCACGTGTATTCCCCCACATTCATCAGTTGGGGGAAATTTGGGCTCTTTCTGTAATTTGGATATTGTTGATTGTACTGGTATAAACATTGGGGTGCATATGCCCCTTCGAATCAGCATTTTTGTATCCTTTGGATAAATACCTCATAGTGCAATTGCAGGATCATAGGGTAGCTCTATTTTTAATTTTCAGAGGAACTTACATACTGTTTTCCGGAGTGACTGCCCCAGTTTTCATTCCCAACATTGCAGAAGGGTTCTCCTTTATCCACATCCTTGCCAAAATCTGTTGTTTCCTGAATTGTCAATTTTAGCCATTCTGATAGGTGTGAGGTAGTATCTCATTGAAGTTTTTATTTATATCTCCTTAATTATGAGAGATGTTAAGCATTTTTTTTCAACTATAACTTAGCCATCTGGATGTCTTCTTTGGAAAAGTGTCTGTTTATGTCTTCTGCTCATTTCTTCACTGGATTGTTTGCTTTTTGGGTGCTGAGTTTGGTACTTTATAAATTTTGGATACAAACCCTTTATCTGATATGCCATTTGCAAATATCTTCTCCCATTCAGTCGGTTGTCTTTTAGTTTTGTTGTTTTCTTCAATGTGTAGAAGCCTTTTATCTTGATGAGGCCCAAATAATTCATTTTTGCTTTTATTTTCCTTGCTTCCAGGGAAATGTCAAGTAAGAAGTTTTTGCAGCTAAGGTCAACAAAGTTGCTGCTTGCTTTTTCCTCTATGATTTTGATGGTTTCCTGCAAAACATTGAGGTCTTTCATTCATTTTGAATTTATTTTTGCTTATGGTGTAAGAAAGTGGTTCATGCTCGTTCTTCTGCATGTCACTGTCCATTTTTCCCAGCACCATTTGTTGAAGATGTTGCCTTTTTTTTTTTTCATTGGATACTCTTTTCTGGTTCATCAAAGATTAATTGGCCATACATTTGTGAGTCCATTTCTGGATTCTCTTTCTACTCTATTGATCTATGTGTCTGTTTTTGTGCCAGTACCATACTGTCTTGATGATTACAGCTTTGTAATAAAACTTGAAGTCTGAAATTGTCATGACTTCAGTATTGGCTTTCTTTTTCAACAATAGTTTGGCTAATTGAGGTATTTTCTGGTTCCATACAAATTTTAAGATTATTTGTTCTAGCTCTGTGAAGAATGATGGTGTTATTTTGATAGGTGTTGCATTGAATATGTAAGTTGATTTGGGTCCTGTAGACATTTTAACAATCCATTTGTTCTTCCAATCCATGAGCATGGAAACTTTTTCCACTTATCTGTGTCTTCTTCAAATTCTTTCATAATCTTTCTATAATTTTAAGCATACAGATCTTTTATCTCTTTGGTTATCTTTGTTCCTAGGTATCCTATGACTTTTGGTGCAACTTTATTTTTTTTTTCCTTTTTTTCTAATTTATTTTTTTATTTTATTTTTATTTTTATTTTTTTTTAATTTATATATGAAATTTATTGCCAAATTGGTTTCCATACAACATCCAGTGCTCATCCCAAAAGGTGCCCTCCTCAATACCCATCACCCACCCTCTCCTCCCTCCACCCCCCATCAACCCTCAGTTTTCTCTCAGTTCTCAACAGTCTCTTATGCTTTGGCTCTCTCCCACTCTAACCTCTTTTTTTTTTTTTCCTTCCCCTCCCCCATGGGTTCCTGTTAAGTTTCTCAGGATCCACATAGGAGTGAAACCATATGGTATCTGTCTTTCTCTGTATGGCTTATTTCACTTAGCATCACACTCTC
>NW_024421898.1:0-4990 GCF_014898765.1 Herpailurus yagouaroundi | reverse complement strand
TATCTGTCTTTCTCTGTATGGCTTATTTCACTTAGCATCACACTCTCCAGTTCCATCCACGTTGCTACAAAAGGCCATATTTCATTTTTTCTCATTGCCACGTAGTATTCCATAGTGTATATAAACCACAATTTCTTTATCCATTCATCAGTTGATGGACATTTAGGCTCTTTCCATAATTTGGCTATTGTTGAGAGTGCTGCTATGAACATTGGGGTACAAGTGCCCCTATGCATCAGTACTCCTGTGTCCCTTGGATAAATTCCTAGCAGTGCTATTGCTGGGTCATAGGGTAGGTCTATTTTTAATTTTCTGAGGAACCTCCACACTGCTTTCCAGAGCGGCTACACCAATTTGCATTCCCACCAACAGTGCAAGAGGGTTCCCGTTTCTCCACATCCTCTCCAGCATCTATAGTCTCCTGATTTGTTCATTTTGGCCACTCTGACTGGCGTGAGGTGATATCTGAGTGTGGTTTTGATTTGTATTTCCCTGATAAGGAGCGACGCTGAACATCTTTTCATGGGCCTGTTGGCCATCCGGATGTCTTCTTTAGAGAAGTGTCTATTCATGTTTTCTGCCCATTTCTTCACTGGGTTATTTGCTTTTCGGGTGTGGAGTTTGGTGAGCTCTTTATAGATTTTGGATACTAGCCCTTTGTCCGATATGTCATTTGCAAATATCTTTTCCCATTCCGTTGGTTGCCTTTTCGTTTTGTTGGTTGTTTCCTTTGCTGTGCAGAAGCTTTTTATCTTCATAAGGTCCCAGTAATTCACTTTTGCTTTTAATTCCCTTGCCTTTGGGGATGTGTCGAGTAAGAGATTGCTACGGCTGAGGTCAGAGAGGTCTTTTCCTGCTTTCTCCTCTAAGGTTTTGATGGTTTCCTGTCTCACATTCAGGTCCTTTATCCATTTTGAGTTTATTTTTGTGAATGGTGTGAGAAAGTGGTCTAGTTTCAACCTTCTGCATGTTGCTGTCCAGTTCTCCCAGCACCATTTGTTAAAGAGACTGTCTTTTCCATTGGATGTTCTTTCCTGCTTTGTCAAAGATGAGTTGGCCATACGTTTGTGGGTCTAGTTCTGGGGTTTCTATTCTATTCCATTGGTCTATGTGTCTGTTTTTGTGCCAATACCATGCTGTCTTGATGATGACAGCTTTGTAGTAGAGGCTAAAGTCTGGGATTGTGATGCCTCCTGCTTTGGTCTTCTTCTTCAAAATTACTTTGGCTATTCGGGGCCTTTTGTGGTTCCATATGAATTTTAGGATTGCTTGTTCTAGTTTCGAGAAGAATGCTGGTGCAATTTCGATTGGGATTGCATTGAATGTGTAGATAGCTTTGGGTAGTATTGACATTTTGACAATATTTATTCTTCCAATCCATGAGCAGGGAATGTCTTTCCATTTCTTTAAATCTTCTTCAATTACCTTCATAAGCTTTCTATAGTTTTCAGCATACAGATCCTTTATATCTTTGGTTAGATTTATTCCTAGGAATTTTATGATTCTTGGTGCAATTGTGAATGGGATCAGTTTCTTTATTTGTCTTTCTGTTGCTTCATTGTTAGTGTATAAGAATGCAACTGATTTCTGTACATTGATTTTGTATCCTGCAACTTTGCTGAATTCATGTATCAGTTCTAGCAGACTTTTGGTGGAGTCTGTCGGATTTTCCATGTATAATATCATGTCATCTGCAAAAAGCGAAAGCTTGACTTCATCTTTGCCAATTTGGATGCCTTTGATTTCCTTTTGTTGTCTGATTGCTGATGCTAGAACTTCCAGCACTATGTTAAACAACAGCGGTGAGAGTGGGCATCCCTGTCGTGTTCCTGATCTCAGGGAAAAAGCTCTCAGTTTTTCCCCGTTGAGGATGATGTTAGCTGTGGGCTTTTCATAAATGGCTTTTATGATCTTTAAGTATGTTCCTTCTATCCCGACTTTCTCAAGGGTTTTTATTAAGAAAGGGTGCTGGATTTTGTCAAAGGCCTTTTCTGCATCGATTGACAGGATCATATGGTTTTTCTCTTTTTTTTTGTTAATGTGATGTATCACGTTGATTGATTTGCGAATGTTGAACCAGCCCTGCATCCCAGGAATGAATCCCACTTGATCATGGTGAATAATTCTTTTTACATGCCGTTGAATTCGATTTGCTAGTATCTTATTGAGAATTTTGGCATCCATATTCATCAGGGATATTGGCCTGTAGTTCTCTTTTTTTACTGGGTCTCTGTCTGGTTTAGGAATCCAAGTAATACTGGCTTCATAGAATGAGTCTGGAAGTTTTCCTTCCCTTTCTATTTCTTGGAATAGCTTGAGAAGGATAGGTATTATCTCTGCTTTAAACGTCTGGTAGAACTCTCCTGGGAAGCCATCTGGTCCTGGACTCTTATTTGTTGGGAGATTTTTGATAACTGATTCAATTTCTTCGCTGGTGATGGGTCTGTTCAAGCTTTCTATTTCCTCCTGATTGAGTTTTGGAAGAGTGTGGGTGTTCAGGAATTTGTCCATTTCTTCCAGGTTGTCCAATTTGTTGCCATATAATTTTTCATAGTATTCCCTGATAATTGTTTGGATCTCTGAGGGATTGGTTGTAATAATTCCATTTTCATTCATGATTTTATCTATTTGGGTCATCTCCCGTTTCTTTTTGAGAAGCCTGGCTAGAGGTTTGTCAATTTTGTTTATTTTTTCAAAAAACCAACTCTTGGTTTCGTTGATCTGCTCTACAGTTTTTTTAGATTCTTATTGTTTATTTCTGCTCTGATCTTTATTATTTATCTTCTTCTACTGGGTTTAGGCTGCCTTTGCTGTTCTGCTTCTATTTCCTTTAGGTGTGCTGTTAGATTTTGTATTTGGGATTTTTCTTGTTTCTTGAGATAGGCCTGGATTGCAATGTATTTTCCTCTCAGGACTGCCTTCGCTGCGTCCCAAAGCATTTGGATTGTTGTATTTTCATTTTCGTTTGTTTCCATATATTTTTTAATTTCTTCTCGAATTGCCTGGTTGACCCACTCATTCGTTAGTAGGGTGTTCTTTAACCTCCATGCTTTTGGAGGTTTTCCAGACTTTTTTCTGTGGTTGATTTCAAGCTTCATAGCATTGTGGCCTGAAAGTATGCATGGTATGATTTCAATTCTTGTAAACTTATGAAGGGCTGTTTTGTGACCCAGTATATGATCTATCTTGGAGAATGTTCCATGTGCACTCGAGAAGAAAGTATATTCTGTTGCTTTGGGATGCAGAGTTCTAAATATATCTGTCAAGTCCATCTGATCCAATGTCTCATTCAGGGCCCTTGCTTCTTTATTGACCATGTGTCTAGATGATCTGTCCATTTCTGTAAGTGGGGTGTTAAAGTCCCCTGCAATTACCACATTCTTATCAATAACGTTGCTTGTGTTTATGAGTAATTGTTTTATATATTTGGGCGCTCCGGTATTCGGCGCATAGACATTTATAATTGTTAGCTCTTCCTGATGGATAGACCCTGTCACTATTATATAATGTCCTTCTTCATCTCTTGTTACAGCCTTTAATTTAAAGTCTAGTTTGTCTGATATGAGTATGGCTAATCCAGCTTTCTTTTGGCTTCCAGTAGCATGATAAATAGTTCTCCATCCCCTCACTCTCAATCTAAAGGTGTCCTCAGGTCTAAAATGAGTCTCTTGTAGACAGCAAATAGATGGGTCTTGTTTTTTTTATCCATTCTGATACCCTCTGTCTTTTGGTTGGCGCATTTAATCCATTTACATTCAGTGTTATTATAGAAAGATATGGGTTTAGAGTCATTGTGATGTCTGTATGTTTTATGCTTGTAGTGATGTCTCTGATACTTTGTCTCACAGGGTCCCCCTTACGATCACTTGTAGGGCTGGTTTAGTGGTGACAAATTCCTTCAGTTTTTGTTTGTTTGGGAAGACCTTTATCTCTCCTTCTATTCTACATGACAGGCTTGCTGGATAAAGGATTCTCGGCTGCATATTTTTTTCTGTCTAGCACACTGAAAATCTCGTGCCAACTCTTTCTGGCCTGCCAAGTTTCAAAAGAGGGATCAGTCACGAGTCTTGTAGGTCTCCCTTTATATGTGAGGGCACGTTTACCCCTTGCTGCTTTCAGAATTTTCTCTTTATCCTTGTATTTTGCCAGTTTCACTATGATATGTCGTGCAGAAGATCGATTCAAGTTACGTCTGAAGGGAGTTCTTTGTGCCTCTTGGATTTCAATGCCTTTTTCCTTCCCCAGTTCAGGGAAGTTCTCAGCTATTATTTCTTCAAGTACCCCTTCAGCACCTTTCCGTCTCTCTTCCTCCTCTGAGATACCAATGATGCGTATATTATTTCTTTTTAGTGTATCACTTAGTTCTCTACTTTTCCCCTCATACTCCTGGATTTTTTTATCTCTGTTTTTCTCAGCTTCCTCTTTTTCCATAACTTTATCTTCTAGTTCACCTATTCTCTCCTCTGCCTCTTCAATCCGAGCCCTGGTGGTTTCCATTTTGTTATGCATTTCATTTAAAGCGTTTTTCAGCTCCTCCTGACTGTTCCTTAGTCCCTTGATCTCTGTAGCAAGAGATTCTCTGCTGTCAGCTATACTGTTTTCAAGCCCAGCGATTAATTTTATGACTATTATTCTAAATTCACTTTCTGTTATATTATTTAAATCCTTTTTGATCAGCTCATTAGCTGTTGTTATTTCCTGGAGATTCTTCTGAGGGGAATTCTTCCGCTTGGTCGTTTTGGATAGTCCCTGGCATGGTGAGGACCTGCAGGGCACTTCCCCTGTGCTGTGGTGTATAACTGGAGTTGGTGGGCGGAGCCGCAGTCAGACCTGATGTCTGCCCCCAGCCCACTGCTGGGGCCACAGTCAGCCTGGTGCATGCCTTCTCTTCCCCTCTCCTAGGGGCGGGATTCACTGTGGGGTGGGGTGGCCTGTCTGGGCTACTTGCACACTGCCAGGCTTGTGATGCTGGGGATCTGGCGTCTTAGCT